>NC_092430.1:21854653-22137153 GCF_036169615.1 Heliangelus exortis
GAGTAAAAAACAGTAAAGCCAAACCAGCTCAAATGAAGTTACGTACAGCCCAAAGAAGAAATTACCACACCTTTTCATGAGAAATGTATTTCCATGGTGAAGCGCTCTCACAATTTTAGCTTAGGCTTGATTTGACAAGCACTCCCATTTACAAAAGGCCAACGTGCTTCCAAAGCATGTATATACGTGTGAGCAGAAAGAGATTTGGGAGTTGTATGAGGGTAGGTGAACTTACTTTGGACCGAGTCCTTTTCTGATTTTTCTCACTAAATTTCTCCTTCATCTCCTCCAAGAGATGCTTCAGCTCCCGCTCCTCTGACGTTCCTAAGTATTTTTGGTTAATATGCAGGTAGCAGTGCCACTTGGCTGATTCAAATCCCCAGTGGCAGGTCCTCTTGTCTGGGGATCTGTGTGAATGCATCACAAAGGTCTGGGGTGAGAACATCCCATAGCACTCCAAGCACTGGATACATGGGTCATCTGGTGCAAGGTAGAACTGAGGTGCAAACAAACCCTGGCACTTGCCCAGGCATTCATGCTCTACTTCAAAGGCACTGCCAGTCTCCTTCAATTGGGCCAAGGTGTCCTTATCAGGGAGAAAACTGCCATTTTGTGGAAAAGTGCGAGGACGTAGTAAAGCATTGCATAGTCTCTGAGCATCAGTCAGGGTAATCAGCCCACAGGATGGAGCATTAAATGGAAGAATTCCCAAAACTTTCAGAATGTGGAGCTGGTCAGAAGTGCACCTCGAGCAGTATATATACAGCTCATCACACACCGTGTTGATCTGCTGCAAGGAAAAGTCTCGGAGAACTGAATTCAACACTTGAGGCAGGCAAAGTCTTTTTTCACCTCCGACTTTAAAGCACGAGATGGATTCCCCCTCCAACAAAGTCTGGGTGAGTTCTGTAGAGCTGTCTGGAGGAATGAGCAGAGGACCAGAAAGTATCTGGGGCGATGGAAGAGGCAAGAAGACAGTGGGTGACATGCTCTCCTGGGAATAGCGAGCTGAAAAAGCTGCTGGTCCACCCAGAGAACTCTGACTGCTCAAGTGGAACTGTGCCAACGTGTGTTTCAAACCTGGATTTAAACTCAAAGGCTCAGATAGTGAAGCACTGTTTGGCTTGGCGGTTTCCCCATCAGCCTCCACGGGAGTTTCGCCATAGTCATCCAAGTTTTCCTTCTTTATTGTTGGCAATTTGTTAATTACAACTCGTACTTTGCTATTTACATGCATTTCCGTCATTGCTTTTTTTAATGGAGGACTCCCATCCTCTTGGATCCCGCTCCTTTTTTGGTCTGAAACTAGACCTAGAGAGAAGTTTATCTGTGGGCTTTCCATTGCTAAACACCAGAACTTTAATTAGTTAAAGCCTTGAATGTGCATCTTGTTCAGAAAAAGAAAAAACAAACAACAATTTCAAGCGATCTTGATGGCCTCAGGTACACCAAGTTTTGCACTCCTTGTGGCAAAATGTCACTTCTTCAGTCTCCAACAGTAAAAATTGCAACCCATTTTGCATGTAATACCGTACAATTGTTAAAAAAGGTATTTTAACAGTATTTTTTTTTTAGTTTTATAGTTATTTGTTCGATTTTCTCATATAAAAAACCCACTGTAATATGCATACAAAAGGCTTTTCTTCATAACCTATCCACTGTTTCACACAGTGTTCTTACACAGTGATCTAGTAAAAAACAATCAACTGATGCAAGAGTGTCCATCCTTGATCATTTTTTTTTTCCTTTGAAAAATATACTGTCTTTTCAAATAAGCCTCTATGTAAGTATTAAAATAGAAAAATGGTCTCAGCTTGTAGAACGCTGATCTTCACACAACCGGTCCCAAAAAAACGTAGTTTGAAGTTGCCTGAAAATTTTATTCAGCACTTTCAGTTCTCCGGAGATCAAACACAATCTTCCGGGCTTTGCTTTTATTGTGCTGCCAACTTCACGATTTCACCACCATCGTCGAGAGTCACTACAGCAGTTCACAAATAAAACCCCAAATTTAAAAGCCAGCCCAGATCGCCGGCCAAAAAACCCTCAATGTCCCTCGAGAGTCACCTTTCGCACAGATGTCACGGGGCGTGTGTCAGGATTTTCCCAGCCCGAGTTATTAGCAATAGAGGGAAGCTCCAGGACACCGGCTAAAGGCATGGCTTGCGCTAACACCGAGTTCTGTCGCTCTGGCCCGGGTAACCTGCGGAAAAAAAAGAGAAAAAGCGCACAATCGCACCGCGATCGCAAAATGCGAGCTCGCTGTCACGGGAGGGATACCTTCCCCCGGTTAGTTACCGAGAGACATCAGAGCCCACGACAAGCCCCGGCAGATGGGTGAAGCTGGCAGCAGCAGCAGCCGCCGGCAGCTCCCGGAGCGCTGCATTCGCCGAGCCGCGGGCGGGGGGGGTTAAGGGGGGAGGGATGGGGGCGGCAGCGGCGGCGCGGCCCCCTCACGGCTGCACGCCCTGCAACGGCGGAGTCTGCGGAGAAAGGCGGGGGGGGGGGGGGGCCGGTGACCGGTTCCCCTGACCCCGCAGCCCTTTCCCGGAAGGGCCCGGGACGCCGCATCCCGCCGCTCGCTCCCTCCTTCCCTCAGTGACTCACCTCAGCCCCGCCGGCACCGGGCAGGGTTCACCCCCGCACCCTTCGCTCTCGCCCCTCAGGCTCCCCGCCGACTCCCCTTCCCCCCACCCCCCCCCGTCCCCGCCACCACCTCCGCCGCCGCCGCCGCTCCCTCCCCCCGGGGCCGTCGCGCCCCTCCCCCCGGCTCAGCCCATCCCCCTCAGGCGCTCCCGCCCCTCCCCCACCACGGGGCCACCCGCGCCCGTTCCCCCAACAATCCCGCCCTTACCCCCCTTCTCCTCCTTCACGGTAACTCCCCGGTGCTCACCCGACAGCGCGGGGGCTCCGGCAGCCTTCGGGGAGCGGAACCGGCGCCGCGCAGGCACCGCCCTCTCCCCCCCCCCCCCCTCCGTGACCTCACTGCAGAGACGGCGGCGGCGGCGGCGACAGCCACGGAGACGACAACGGCGGCGGCGGCGGAGCGCGGGCACGAACCCTCCGGCGGCGCGCCCGCCCTCTCCCTCCTCCTCTCCTGTCCCCCCTCCCTCTCCCGCAGCCGCCGCCGCAGCCCCGCCCACTGTCTGGGGCAGCGGCGGGAGCGGCCGCCCCTCCCCCGCCCGCCGCCGCCTCAGCGCCGGGGAAGCCTCCGTCAGCCCCAGCCGGCAGGAACGGGGAGGGGGGGGGGGGGGCGAGGGTGGAAAACCCAGAGGAGAAAATAAAATAAATTTTAAAAATATATATATTTTTTTTTTTAATATATACTTTATTTGAGCTCGTCCTCCCGCCGTCTCCTCTCAGCCCTGACCCAGACTCGCCCCGCCGCCGTCTCCGCCGCTACAACCCGAGAGGGCCTGAGGGGCCGGGAGAGGCGGCGGCGCCTTTGGGGCCGGGGAGGCGGAGCTTCGGGGTGAGGGCAACCATGGCAGAAAAGGGAGAAAAATCCCAGCGGGAACGCCGGCAGCACCCGAGGCGGGAGAGGAGGGAGGAGGCTGAAAGAGCTGTCAGGGGTACCGCTCCCTGAGGCGCCTCCACCACTGTCCTTCAGTGCCTGTGCCTCAGTCAGGGTCCCTTGAGTAATGTCCTTGAGTAACTGTCCCCCCGTGAGGGTCCCTCGGTCACTGTCCCCACCTGAGGTGGGCTCTGCTCTGAGACCCCACTGCTGGAGGATGAGGAGATGTAGGAGAAGCAGGATGGTGTCTGTCCCCGAAGTGCTTTTCACAAACCTCTCCTATCATGGGTTCATCTCGTGGTACTGGGAGCAAGGAGACTCTGAAGCAGAGGGGAAGGTGCCAAAGTTGGAGATGAAGTGGTTCCAACATCACCTGTGCAAAGAGGGGTTTACACGAGGGGCTTCTCCCCTTTCAGGCTCGTTGCTGGAAGATGCTCTCCAGGGAATGCTTCATCTTGGTACATCTGGTTTCTGAATTACAAGTTTCTTCTCTCTGCAAGGAGCCTAAATCTTTGTGGGTGACGCCTTCTTTGGAAAGTCAAAGCTTCAGGAGAGATTAAGGCACGGTGCTGTTGCCTCTCATCCTGCACAGTTACATGTTTTGATGCAAGAGTATAAAAGCAGAGGACGTGGCACGTGAAAACGGGGCAGTTGTGCAACCACCAGGCACCACTTCACACCCACCAGCACTGCCCATGGCGAGCGGGCTCCCTTCCATCTCCTCTCTTCATGCCAGAAGGATTAGCATGGAGCAAACAAAACCCACCTCGCTGCCCAGGTGCATTTTAATGATGTATTTTAATACCTGACTTCTCATCTCTGATGTGCTCAGATCTCCTCTAGGCTGGCAGGGCTTACTGATGGATGGTCCTTGAGGAGGATTGGAAAGCTGCTTCACAAGACACCTGGGAACTCTTTCTCAAAACCTCCCACCAGTTGCAATACCTACAACATTTCCTTCTGATGGTAGCTGGGGAAAGAGTGATCTGGGATTATTGATTTTATTTGTTGTGCAGCTTTTGCCCTTGATGTTGACCTTGGATGGTCACATCTAGAGATAGGAGCCATCCTACTCCAAACATTTGCACAGCAGCTAAGTGCAATCTTTGTGGTAGAAAAGTCATAAACTTTTGACAGTTTATGTAGTAGACTTTAGAGTAACTGTAAAAATAGCAGTGCCTGGGATTTTAACTATAATTCTGTGATCACAAAGACAGTAATGTTTATATTTTTTAAAACCTAAATAAAAACCCTTGGCCTTTCTGTTATTAAAGAATTTGGGTACAGATGAAGGAACTGTAAAACTGAAATAGACCATGACCTCAATTTTTATATTCAGAGGAAGGTGTCAGCACAAGGATCATAGTTTTACTGTTGCCATATTGCAGCACCCTCAAGGCAGAACTTTTTCCACAAATGAATGGGTACCTAAAAGAAGCCTTCATTTTTCGGAGGGAACCTATAAATGAAATTAAATGTGCTCTTTCTTGCAGCTGCTTGAAAAAGAGAAAAACAGAACTTCTGCTTTTTCAGGCTACAGAAAACAGAGAAGGAAGGGGAGGCCTAAATTCCTTCTATTCCATATAGGCCAAAGCAGAGATAAAAGCTTCCCAAAAACTGGAACCAAGATTTAATGTTGGAGAAATGCAATTTTTTCCCCTTCAGTACTCTACTATTTGCCCTTTTCTGGTCTCAATCTGCTTCTCTTTTTGAAATTGTAAATCACAAAAGATTGACCCAGCCTTTCCTCAAGGAACATTTATCATAATAACGAGTACAATTATGGGGAGGCCATTCTTCCTCACTTGGGTTTATCCTGCTACTTTGCAGCTCCTTTTGCCAGACTTTTTCTGTGCAGCTCCTCCACAGCAGCACCATCACAGCTGAAGCATGGAGGTACAAAACCATCAACCTCTACACATTATTTGAGTTTCATGAACTGAGGGATGGTTACGACTGACACCTCTGTGCTTCCCAGCCACTTGAGACTCCCCACAAATAGCATTTGTCTATTTAAAGAAATTTTGGGGATGTCAGACCATAAACCTACCCTTGGCTCATCTTTGCATCCAACAGCGTTTGCTCGGATGCAGCAACACCCAGTGCTTAATAAACACCAACCATTCCACCTCAACATGCAGTTTTATACCTGGGCTTGCTGCCTGTCTTTTTCAAAGCAGGGGATTGTTCCAGAGGCGTTCAGAGGAGTCCCAGCACTGTGCAGCACCCTGGAGCAGTACCTGGTGCTCCTCATTATGTTGCTCTTTAGCCTGCAGCAACACAATGACACAGGGCTGTGCAAGCATCCTCTCCCTGCAGCTGCTAAGTGAACAGCTTCTGCAGCATTGCCACCCTTCAAAAGAAGAGAGGATTGCTTCATGTAACGATTCTGCAGGGTTTTAGAAGCATTGGTGTGGGTTTTTTTCTCCATTTACACAAGGCAAAGCAGTTGCTGGATGTGATACAGTCCATAGCCCTACCCCAAAACCACGAGCTGCTTTTGTGCAGGGCAGGGAGCCTGAGGAAAGCAATCAGGTTTGATCTGAACTGTCTGCTTAAATTCTGTTTAATTCATTATTCTTCCACAATAAAATGTTTGAGGGTAGGACGACAAATAGCTCTATAGAAAAGTAAACATATTTGTGAAGGATGCTAACACTCTGTACTTATTGGGCAGGCACAAGGTTTGCTTAAAAGCCACAATATAACAGAACAGAACAAGATTTCTAAATCTACCAGCAGATCCTGAAAGACATGGACTCATGATACAACTGTCTAGACATTACAGACAGTCCTGTCTTTTCCACCCTTTAGGAATTTCAGATATGATTAAAAAAAATTACATTCCAATACCCATCAGTGAAACACACTCTCTTATTTTATTTTCAAATTTACTGAAGAAAATCAGTAACACCAGAGCTGGACTGATCCAAGCATGTAGGAAAAGCAAGGTATTTAAGCAGATACTACATTTTTTTATTAGACCTACTGATGTAATGGAAGCTTAGGATTTTGGTGTCGTTGTTTAACTTGGGTTTTTCAGGTCCTGCTGTACATTTTCCATTCCAGCTTGCAGATTGTGGTACCTATTGTGCTGTAATGACAGTGTTGCTATAGAGCTACGTTAATCAGGCAATGTAACACAAACTTTGGAGGTAGAGGATTTTCTAAAAAAAGATGTTAACTCTGCCTACAACTTCTACTGCAGACTGAAAAGCCATTCCAAAGACACTGAGCAATGAAAACCTGAGTTACAGACCTTTGCAAGATGCAATAAATTGCACTGAGAGGGCATAGGAGGAACCTTACTTTTATTATTAACTCCTCTGAATTTCCAAAGAGTGCTGCAGCTCTTTGGAAGCTTACAAAATTACCATTTAAAGCTGTCTTAAAATGCAGTTCACAGATAGCACCTTTGCTGCTTGGTTTCAATACCTTAGGTTTAGCAAGGAAGCAGCTAGTACAGAGTTTTTGTCTTTCCTATCTCAGCTCTAAGGAAGAAAAGCCATTATTTTAAAAAGATTTTTACTTTACAATTAAATGGTGACTAAGAAAAGTTACCTTTTCAGTGACAGTAAAAAAAAAATGAGGGATATACAAAAATATACAGGAAAACAAGCAGCTCCTTAGAAAGTTGTTTTTTTTTTTTCATATTTTATAAATAATACCAAGCACAAAACAGTCTAAGACACAGACCTACCAAAAATAAGCAAAAAAGAGTAGGTTCCACCCCACCCCCACATGTCCTTTGAATTCCTTGCAGGCCACCTCTGACAGCCACTGGGGTCAGCTCCTCTTCCACTGGAACAGGAGGGACAAGTGAGACAAAGTAATCTGCATCTCTAACTGCAAATAAAAACGAATCCTCTAAACTACTGCATATAAAGTGAAGTGCCAAATATTGTGTTAAAACACAATAAAGTGATCTTTCTGGTTAACATAGATACAAAGCTGCTTGTCAAGCTGCTAATCCTCTAAAGAACTTTGTCACAGTTTCTTGAATAAGATTCAAGTTGCAGATCCAGGAACAAAGGGGGTTTGCTAGAGAAAGTGGTTTTAAAAAAGTGTTTCTATCTACACAGCCTTTAAAGATGCTAAAGAGCACAATTTAACACTGAACAGAGAACAAAAATTGTGCATTCTCTTCTCTGAAGATATTTTCGGGTGTATTTTAAAGGAAAATCTTAGAAGTTAAACATTCTGGTACTGTTTATGTCTGAAAAACCCCAGCTCCCCCCAAAGCCAAACAGATCCTGGAGGTGGGTGCTTTCTCTGCCTCTCATTGTTGGTGCTTAAATCCATAATGGCAATGTCACCCATTGCAAGTATGCAGTTCAGATCCCCATCAGAAGTACAAAAAAAAGTCTTAAAATAAGCCCTCATGGAACTTTTCTCAAGAAAATACAAAATATTTTAAAATCCCCTTTTTCTTCAAGGGGCTCCAATCCCAAGACCCTCTTCTCAGAAAAAAAATCATTAACTTGGCAACTTCAGACACCTTTCTTGCCTCAAGCTGCTTGTGCCATCCACCATGAAGCGAGGATGCATGCTTAGGAGTTAAGGTACCAAGTATATATAGATTATACAAGCTATTAATTTCCTTTGTAGAGTGTCTTAACATAAACAATTGCTCAGACTGAGCTGAGAGCAGTTGGCCAGCAAACTGAAGAGAAACAAGAAGTGTGTGTGGGGGGAAGGTTAAGCATTTAAGATATGCAACCATCTGCAGCATTTGCCTAAGACTGCTGATACATACTTTTAATAACAAGCCAGATTGCAAGAGGGAATCTCTTTTTAATATAAATACATGGATACTGAAATACAGATAAATGAAGATACTGCACCTGTAAGCAGGGGATGGGGTAGGTGCCCTCCATGTGAGAGATCTAAAGGAATGTAAAGGAAGAGTTGTAGAAACAAAGAAGTCCTTGAGCAGTAAGTGCAGCTGATGAGCATTTTTCCAGATCCTCAGAGCTTAGGCAGCTGAGATGATGTCTTAGAAATTCCAGCTTGAAGGGGTCCTGTCCAAACAAGCTAAAACTGCATTTTATATTTTACTTGAGGTTTTCTGTATCTGTGCAGCTGACTGACACCCCACTACCTTTGTTTCATCAGTGGTGTCAGAATGAAAGACAGACCTTATCATGGAATTATTAGGGTTGGGAATAGACCTTAAAGATCATCAAGACCCAACCCCCCTGCGTGGGCAGGGACATCTCGCAGTAGATCAGGTTGCACAAAGCTTCATCCTTGAAAACTTCCTTGGGAGGAGGCATCAACAACCTTAAAAAGGGCATGATGAATATCAGGCTGGTGAACATCTCCATTCTAAGGCATTTTGGGGGCACTGGGCTGAGGGAGGGATTTCTGAGGTTGCTATGGTCTGTCTCAGTGCCACCTCCTAGAAGGAATCACAAGAATAGATCAACCCTCCTCTTGTGCCAGCTGAGGAGCAAAGCACAGAATTTCACAGTGTTTGTTTTAAAGGTGACCACACAGAGGCCTAATATAAATGTTTTATTTAAAGTAAAAAGTGTGCACAAATAAAGGGAACGATTACATAACAATGTTCAAGACCATATTCCATACATAACAGGAAAATAGTAGTGATGATATTAACGAGCAGAGCACCCATAAGAATCCAACTCACATACAAAAAAAGGAGGTTACTCCACATAAATACATCATGCTTCTGATGCAGACACTTTCTCCAAAAGACAAAGTCTACTGCACTGGACTGTTTACACCCAATGTCCCAATTTATGACAGTTACTATATGCTTAGCAACGAAAAATAACTGTTAATATCATGGCACTTTGGAGAAAATTAAAGTTGAAAAATGGATTTACAGTCATTTGTTTGTCACTTAGCAACATTCTTAATGGTTAGATACATAAATAGAAAAAGTATCTTTTCTGTGACATTATCTGTAAAAAAACAACTTTTGCTTTAACAACAAAAGCCAGTGTTTTACTCCATAATTCTGCCCTGAGCAGCAGAAATGCCCTTCCTTACATAAAACCATTTTACTTAATACCCCATATGAAATTAAGCAAAGACAATGTTTTCCTTGTTTGCTTTAAATAAATTCCAATTTTACTATCAGTTAAATCTTGATGTCTAAACTAGTCATGCAGGTGTAGAAGTCAGACACAATTAATTAACTACAATTTTAAAACTGCATATAAGTAAGCAGTTCACCTGACACAAACTAAACATGCTGAAGTTATTGGATGCTCTTTACAAGTTTACTCTGATATTTTACATTTGAAAATATACAACTTGAGTTTAAGGGAACATGATTTTTAACAGTCTGGAGGTTCAATGCTTCCCTGAAATTGAGGCCCCTCCAATCACCTCCCAGGTTTGAAAACTCAGCCCAATACTTAAAGAGCTTCCTATTCACGTTGCAGAGAACAATATGACACTACTATGCATTTGGTGCAACCTCTCTCCTTAGAGCTGACATCTAAGTGAAAAAACACACACCAGATTTGTGCTATGAATTTACAGTGTTGCCACATGAGGATTTTGAAGAGACACTGATGAAGCAGAAGTCTAATTAAAAGCTTCAGATAAGGTTTGCTAACTTGTGCTCACAGATACTTGGATCTGTTTTCAGTAACATTTAGCTTGCCTCACAGCTCCCTTTGTACAACAGCTTCTTTACTTCAATGTCTCTTAATCCCTTTTCTCCAAAATAATAATAAAAAAGTGGTACATTGGTACATTTGGCATTTCTTCTAAGACACTTAAAACTATTTCTTAAAAATAAGAATTATCTGTGCTGTATATTACACCGTTTACTAACATGAAATGTAAGAATCACACCTCCCAAAGTCCTGTTTTGAACTGTTCTTTCAGCTCATTCCAATTGCTTTACTATTAACTTTGGGTCTACTTAAAATATTTCAGGTTTGATTGTGATTAAAACCACCATCTCTAAGTGGAGGAATTTAGGGAGTCTTTCTGGACAGCACCTCTGTTTTTCTAGATCTGCTGTTCCCACTGGCAAAGTTGAATGCATTCCCAACAGTATGGCAGTAAGATGAAAAAAAAACAACACAAAAAAAAAACAAACAAAAAAACTAAAATAAAACCAACAAACAAACAAAACAAAAACAGAAAAACCCCACCTAAAGTAACCATGCCCTTATCTAGGCCACAGCTGTAACCTATGCAGTTCTGATACAGTTAAGACAGCAAGTGTACAAAGAAATAGATAACAGGTTCTCCATCTGTCAATATTAGCTGCCATTGCTGCTGAATGATGTATGATCTACAGATTTTAACTTTTTAAGGTATTAATTGAATTCCACTTCTGTCAACTGATGCTTTATACCATGTAGAACCCCCACTGAGAGGGGCAGGCTCAGAAAGGCACTCTGTACCAGTGTGCAGTTCCTAAGGTATTGTTTCAGAGCAAAGTCTGTTGTTTCTAATATTGAGCTAATCACCTCTTTTTGGACAGGATCAATACACTCTGGGAGAGCAGCAGTTCTTGCCCTATTCAGTGTAAAAATCTCCTCTCCTTGCTGACATTTCAGTCTGCAGGGCAGTGACACAGATGCACACCTAAGGAGAACAGGGAGCCTAGATGTTTAGAATGAAGAGATTTAGAACTATGGAAGTTGTAAGGTCTTACAGAGAAAATGGCAGTCCTTGAACAACATTTTATTACAACCCCTAATGAAATTTGTATTCTTAAAGCTGTAAGAAAACTTCCTTATCAGAACTGCTGTATTGGCAGCTTAAACAGCCAGACTCCACTTTTCAGTCAGGAGCCCCAGAGATCAACTTCTACATTAAAATTCAAGTTTGGCAAGAGGGTTGAGAGGTTTAAAGTTTTAAATCTGGCAGCTGAAGGTTCAGCATAGCAACTGTCCTGGACAACAATTAATACAAAAAGAAAATTAGTGTAGTAATTCACACTAGGTGGCAAGGGTGAGACGTTCAGTTACTGATTTTATGCAAGTGCATCCAAATGCAGATGTTTATCCATGCAGAAACAGAGTAACAATTGGCACAGTCCAGAAATGGAGAATTCAGACACATTCCTCAGCTGACATCAAAAGAGGATTAATATATTCAAAGCCTTCAAATTCAGACTGGTCAATCTTCTTCACAATATCACTATTAAGATTAAAAAAAAAGTCATTAGTTCAGCAAAATTAAAAAGGTAACAATATTAAAGTCTCTTTAAATTTAGACCTGTGGAGCAGATTGCAACTGAGAACATTTGCTTTCTCTCTTTTATCTCTTTCCATCCTTGCAGTTCCCACTGTTAGGTGGTTTTGTTTTGGTTATTTTTTCTCTGCCTCCATAATGGTAACAAAACACAAAACTACCCAGAAGCAGTGACTGAGCTGCTCCCATGCACATCTGCTCCCCACAAAGGAATCAACAAAAGCTTTCCCAAGAGACAGTTTTGTTAAAAAACAGAAAACACTAGGATGTGATAGATACTGCATCAGCATATTTTTTAAACTTTATTTGTATGTTATGCATTTACAAAGGGAAGAAGGACCTTGATCTCATACCTAATTGAAGTGTATAGTTAACATCTAATACTGTGTTTACATATTACATGCACTTTATACAAAACCCTACAAAAATCCCTAAAATGCAAACAGCAGTGGCTCAGTTAAACTACAAAGGCCTTTCCCTGCTCATCCCAAACCAGGGTCCCTCAGGAGTAAGGAGCCACAAAACCACTACCAAAATGAAGTGCATTATCATGCATATTATCAAGGCTTTTCAGTGAGGATAATCTCACTAAACTGCTAACAACTTAAAATGCTCAAACAAGCCAAACAAAGCATCTTCTCTAGTTCAAAACACCCAAGATAAATCAAATCCAACATTCTATAAATACCATATCTTAAATTAATGCAAAAATAAATCAATTGACTAAATAAACAGGTCTTTTCCTTCACACATTCATTTCTCGCAGGTGATAGCACTAAAAGCTGTAAAACAGCACTTTCTTATTTTTCCTGGGAATAAGATTCTTTATAGCAACTTTCCCACTGTTGTTTTTTACATTTTGCCAGAGTAAAATACTTAATCCAGCCCTACAAAGCCTACCATGAGGACATATAACAGAATTTTATAAAAAAAAAAAGTTATTTACAGCTTTTCATACACTACAGCTATTAAATGAAGTTTTGTAACTCCTTCACTAACTTATCAGAACATCTTAAACTCTACATTACTTACTCATCATCTGGAGTGAGCTGCACAGGTTCATTGGTGAATTGGGAATCAAAGTTATCCAGACCAAATTCTCCAGATATATTTGGTTTAAATGGAGGCACCACTTGCTTTTGCTCCATCTAGGAATAAATGCACTTAGTAACACCAGGAATGAGTTACAGCTCATTGAATTATTTCTAAACAAGGCTGGAAGTTACTATTAAGTTTATTTTTGCAGATTTCCTACAATCATTCTCTTAACCTAATGCACTTGCTGTGTGCAAAAGAGTTAAAAGATTCTTCATTGTCATTATGGTATTTCATAACTTAAGGGCTAAAAGTATTATGAGGTCATTTCTCATGCTCCAAACAAGTTTTCAGGCCTTGCCTGTATGCAAGGAAAATAAGCCAAGCCAGTGGGCATCCACCTACCAGATCCCAATCAACATTCCGGAAGAATGGGTGTCCCTGGATATCTGCAAATCCTGTTTGAGGATGACAGCCTAAACGTTCCTTTGGGTCCTGTGGAAGGAAGAAAATATTCCTAAATGGGTGTGATGGCCTACAGGTGAATAAAATAAAAATGTTACAAGCTCACTGAGAAATGGAATAGCAGAGTTACAAGGGGCACTGAAGAACTAAGTGAAGCTTTATTTACTTTGAAAACTGTTCCAATTTACTGCCTGAAATAGGCATGCTTATCTGGAAGCTTTAACAGAATTTTATATAAACAACCATGCCATCTTTTTTCTTTTTTATTCAGACCTTTTTAAACACACCATATGTTTCAGAGCAAACTTGGTTAGATTACAAGTGAATTTAATTTCTCCATGAGCAGATTGCCTGTGCCAGGTGATCACACTGGGGCAGCAACTGCAGGTTGCTGATACACCTGGTGGAAAGGTTATTTTAACAGGACAATTCCATCTCCTTGTATGTGTGCACCCACACACACATTACCAAGGAGTTCTAACAGAAGCATTGCTCTTGGACAGTATTACTTTTTAGAATAATTTATTAAAATCCATTTTTTTTTCCTGTACCTGTTTCTTTCCCCCTAGGTAACATTCAGTAAATACAGGCCAGCATGTGCTTGCACTACTCCCCTACCACATGTGCAACTTTTGACTCTCAGGCTTGTTAGCTACCAGCACACAGGGAACATTCCCTGCCTCTGCATTGCCCTGGATGAAGTCATTAGCAGCTGTCAAGAATGATCTGCTAAGCTGCTTCTCTGAGAACCAAAATAAATCTGATAAGTTGCTGATAACCAGCACCCCAGGTTAAAGAAACCACTCTGAGCATTTCTAAGTATTTGAAATTTAATCAAGATTCCAGCCTGAGAATCTGGAGCTTTGGGTATGAAGACAAGCATCTAGAATAGGTTCACCAAGCCAACTGAAATTCTGCTCTCTGTACACAGCAGAAGTAGGTCTGCTACACACTGATTATCCAACAGGTTCAGAAAAAACCCAGATGCTCTTGAGAAGTCAAACAGTCCCCTTTAAGCTCTTACCTTATTAAGGAAACTCTTTAGAACACCTGCTGCTTTGACAGAAAGGGATCGGGGAATTCGGATCTGTTTTTCCAAAATTACTGCAAGAAAACAGGGTTCCTATAAACTTTTGCATTTTTAAAGTTGGATTGAAGGTAAGTAGAAACAAGGCACTGAAGTGTAGGAACACTCGTGGTACTTACCTTGGAAAAGATAATCCTCTGTGTTCTGATCAGGATTGTCAGAACTGCCAACAATGTCAAATGGTGACCGTCCTGCCATCATTTCAAACATAAGGACACCAAGTGCCCACCAGTCCACACTGAAGCCTGGAATTCAAAGGAGAAAACACCACTGAAGGCATTTGGGAACAAAAATACCAACACTTTTGAGGCCAAAACCACGCATTTTGAAAAGAAAGAATCAGTTAAATGATGTAAGTATTGCCAGTCTTTGGTTATCTGAATGAAGGAGAGGTGACAATTGTACCAGACATGATATGGTTCTTTATCTGTGCAATAGGAGAGAATATTCTACAAGGAAAAGGAAATGCAAAAAGTTTAAAGGTTGGTGTTAGGACCTTAACAAAGCTTTAGATAATATTTAAGCTTAGTCATTACTAACCAGCAGTGCATTCTTCACAGCAGGGCATAAGGACAAGGAGGAAGTATGTAATTCTCCACAGTAACATTACAGTAATTTATGGAGCTAAGCCTATCTGCTCTGCTATTCACTGCTGAAATGAAAAAAATTCCAGTTGCTGGGCTGGGACTGATACAGTCTGGTTTTCTCTAGAAAGTTTGTGATAAGGAAGGAAGATGTAAAGCCAGCCTGAAAGAGACATTCCATTGAAATAAGATGGTAGACTTAAAAAAAAAATACATACACTTTAAAAAAAATAGTAACTAACTGTAGAACTTGGTATAATTTTAAAGGAGAAAACAGGCCAAAGATCTGCTTGGCACAGTTCTGGAAGCTTAGTAACAGGAAACACAGCCAGGCTTCTCCTGCTTCAGGAATCTTGTGGATTTCCTAAACAAACAACTGCACAATTTAATTTTTAACACAGATTTGTGAAAGTTCTGTCTCCTATCCAGGACCTTTGCAATGCATTTACATTAAATACTATTAGTGCTGCCAAAGCTCCAAAACTGAACACAACTCAAGACTGTAAGTATACCATGAGCAGTATCTAAAATAAAGAGGAATAAACTTGGAAGACTCCAACTATTCTTCAAGACTAATAAAAAGGATTCAAGATGTGGAAGTGTCTCATTTGCTTGCTTGCTGTGTTGCTTTCTGCCCTTCTTTTGATGGGTTTATTCCCTCTTTCAGACAAGATGCTGCATTTAGACTGATCATGTGGCTAACACAGACACATACTTTTGACTGCTATACAACTTGAGTAAGGAGTAAGAGACAAGTCAAAGGTATAAGGTAGCAGTGAAAAATTCCATTTACCATAATCCTCTCCCCGAAGAATTTCAGGTGCAATGTAGTTTGGAGTCCCACAGAATGTGCTGGTTGTGTCACCAGGCCTCAGACCCTCCTTTAAGAAAAGATGGGAATAAAATACTTTAAAGTTAGCCAAAGATATTACACTCCCCCTCTGCTAGCACCTTTGCTTCAAAATAAAGTGTCCTGAATAAACTCTTTTTGTTTTAGTAAAACTATACTTAAACCTGCATGTAAATCAATACAAAACACTACTTGTTTCAGAAGAAAAGAGAAATCTGTATCTAGGATCTCACAAGGATGGCACATCCCTATTGATGTTGATTTTAGCTAGTAAGCTCCACCACATCTCCAATGATGTTTAACAGCTTACATGAACAGGACAGATAAAAGGTTTCTGGAGAAGAGCATGGGATGCAGAATGGGAAGGTTACCCCAAAGGAGTTTTGCAGTCTTCATCCTTGGAAGTTTTCAAGACCAAACTGAACAAAGCCCTTGGTAACCTGACCTGATTTTAAAGCTTAGAGTGGATTAGACTTCCAGAGGCCCTTTCCAACCTGTGTTATTTTTATGCTTTTCAGATGCTTAGCCCAAATTATAGCCTTTAAAATAATTCTAATTGATTAGAATGGCACTTCTGTGGCAAAGTCAAGCCCATGCTCTACTGTAGTCACAAAGGTTTTGCAGAAAAAAAGGGAAGTGTCAGAATCCAAACGGGACCAAGTGTGGCTGATTTGTTTCAGCCTCTTGCTTTTTGGAATTAAGCTAATCCTGAATATTTCAGCTTACCCCTTCCAGACAAGTTGATAGAGCAGCCTTATAAAAATACAAAAGTAATACATGTGCACTGTCTGCCTGTCTTCAAGTTCATACCTTGAAATTTCACCTTTTTAAGTCTCTGCATCCCTGAATTTATGATTTCTTAATTGTTCATTTTATTGGTTAGCAAGGAACAAGATCTTACCTTGCACATGCCATAATCTGTGAGTTTAATATGCCCTTCAGAATCAAGTAGCACATTGTCCAGTTTTAAATCTCTGTAGATTATCCCTCGTTCATGTAAATAGTTCAATGCTAGACTGATTTCAGCAGAATAAAACCTAATGCAGAAAAAGATACTGATTACTCAATTAATCAAACCCCCAAACCACAGTAACAACCTTGTTGTATGATATTTGTCTAAATATAACCCTCTGTATTCTACTATTTTAATTCAAAAAGTGAGTAAGTTGTTTATATTCATAGAAACTTTTCTATCTACAGTCACTTTAATATTTTTAATTATTGTCTACTGAAATCTTTATCTCCATCTGAAATGAAGCATATGCACCAAGAACTCAGCATTTGCCTGAACAGCTGGTAGTAGGGTTTTTTTTTTTTAAGAGAAACACACTGATAAAATTAATTGAAAAAACACAACAGATAAAAATTCAGAATCAGACTGAAGTAATCTAGATTAATGCCAATACAAACAATACCTAAATGCCTCCTATTACAGTTCCTCCTTGAAACAAAAACATGGCAGCTTGCAGCATTAAAATGAGAATGCAGCTTCACATTCCTTAAATCCTTAATGTCTGGAGAGGATTTGCTAGCTCACCATGATCATCCCTGCACTACTGCACTGTGTCAGAAAACCTGGAAGCTGTTTTGGTGCAAGAAATCTGGAATTTGGCATACCTGGCATGCTCCTCTGGCAGCTTTCTCTGTCTCTGCATATGAAACATCAGATCTCCACCATTTACATACTCTATAACAAAGAATAACCTGAAACACACAGGAGTTTATTACAAATGATTGTATACAAGGCTGAAAGAGGTTTGAGATGTTCTAGGTCTGCTAATGGACAATGTCAGTTCAGCTCCTCCCCTCCCATCTCTCTGAAATGGCTGGTTTCACCATTTTCACTGAATAAATTCCCTAAGTTAAAAAATCACATATACAAAGCTTCTCCAGATGATTCCATCATTGCTAAAGTAAGTAATCCTTCCCACATTCCTAATCCATTACAGCTACTGCTTGTCATTATTATGTATGTAACTGTGTTTATAGATTCACATCAGTTGCTATGCATAAAACAAAAAAAAGTTTCTCAGTTTCCTTCCTGATTCCTTTTAATCTCCTTTGTTTGTTGTTAATACTATTAGGCTATACCAGATATTTTCTTCTCATTTCCTTTCCTTACTTTGTCAACTTTTCAAACACCAAGGATGTTGTTTAAATATACAGTAACTGTATTTTATATACACTGAAAATTGCTACTGTATAGAATGGTGATTTATATACAATCTCTTCTCCTATATATAAACACATGAAAATAACCATTTTTATCTCTGTCACCTTGTTTTCCCTTTTAAAATTCAAATACTATTTTCCAAGCCTTTCTCACAGACTTGTCATCAGGGACCCCATACAAGTCTGAAATACATTTTTTTTTTCCCCCCAGCTCTGATTTCCCTCCTAAACCCTTTTTTCCTCCCATTCGAGGTTCTTTTAAGCTTTTTTTCCCTGTTCCTTCCCTTCCTGCCCAGAGTCCTTCCCATCATACCTTTTTTTTGCCAGACACCACTTCACATTCTTTTGCACCTTCCCAGTCTGAAAAGCTTAGATGAATTTGGCCTTGTGCTCAAGAAATGCCTCAATAATTTACAGTATGACTTCCACTACCTACCTAACACTTAATGTTTTAAACATTAAGTCTTCAAGGTGTCTTACAGTATGAAATATTTTTTGAGCAAAACTATCCTCTTATTTTATGACCTTTACCTGCTTTCTGTCTGGAAGCAAGAGTGTAGTCCAACAAGAAAGGGATGATTTGAAGCCTGTTCAAAGACATGTTTCTCTGTCTGAACCCAATCAATATCCTATTGATTTAAGAAAAGCAATATTCAGAAAAGGATTGGTGCACTTCTTGGGTCAACTATTAATGACATCTACTAGCAAGATATTAGTGTTCTGCCAGCCTTGTTTTACTTGAAAGAAACTGAACAGTATGTAGCTCTCCAATGCAATATAGGTAATATATAAATAATATATATGAGGTAATATGATTTAGGATATGCTTTTTTTTCCCTTGTTGTGAGTGTCCTGTACTTTTAGCCTCACTTGGGAATGAAAAAACACTCATCTATAAAAGATTAACTGGTGCAGAGATGTAAAACAGCATCAAGAAATGCATAAGAAATCAATGGTGGACCAAGAAGGAAATGCAAAAGCTGTTAAAATAGCAAACCACAGTCACTTGAGACTTTTCAGAGTAGCCTAAAGAACCACAAGGGAAATCTTCAGTATCAAGAGGTGTTCAGCAGTTTAATAATGTCAGTTAATAATGCCATTCTGATTTTTTTACATTACTCACTGTGTAAGGTACAAACAAATTAAGATGAAGGTTTGATTTAAAGACCAACTAAAATAACATCAAGTTCCCCTTTGTGACAAAAGCAAACTTGAACACATGAAAACCAGACTCCATTCATTTCTTTTTTCAAGCCAATGTGATGGGAGAGATATGGAATATTGCTTCAAAATAACAAAGCAAGCTGGGCTTATTAACCTGAATTCAGCAGAACTGCTGCAGACAGTGCTGATCACAAAATAAGACACTGACAAGAGAGGCTCATAAGAGAAACCACTGGAACAGCAGGGTAGCTGTGAGCTGCCAGGCTGCTAATGAAGATCCCCAAATTGGTCATCTGGCTTGCAAATCTTTTATGTATAAAAAACCACCTGGTATGATTTGCAATTAGTGTTGTAGACCCAGCAGCCTGGCTCTGGCATGTGGTAAGATACTGAAGCTCTTTGGAAGAGTCACCAAATATGTTGATTAAAAGCTTGCCCACCTCATCATCATTGACAAGCTCTTTCTTCACCACTTTCATGGCATAAATGCGTTCAGTTTTCTTCAGTCGGACGAGCAGCACTTTTGCATAGCTGCCTCTTCCTATCACCCGCAGCAAGTCAAAATCCTGAAGGCCCAGGCTGGAGGAAGCTTTGCCACTTTCCCTAATGCTCATTGCCTGTTGACAAAGAGACTCTGGCATCAGGAAGCAGGCTTGGCAATTCCAACAGCTGCAGAAGTCAGTGTTCCAGATAGAACGGCAAAATTAACGTCAACGAGTAATTCAATTAACATTTGGTATCCTTAAAACTGCCCTGTCCTGGAAAGGAATGTGAGGGAAAGAAAGAAGGCAGAGGAGACCTGGCAGATAGAAAAACAAACAAAACTGGAGGAGTTTGGAATGCCTTCTAAGTCAAGCAGATCTAGGCTTTCTAGATCAAAGCACATCACAGCTTAAGGTTAAAAAAAACCACACAAACTCCAAACCAAAACACTTTGCAAGCCTTACACACATACACCTCAACAAGCAACCCAAATGTGCTTTATGTACTACTCTTCAGTTTCTGACAGATTAGATTACTAGAATCTTGAAACTGAGAGAGATATGCAGGCTTTAAGGTCTCTGAATACAGTTTCCTTACCTCCTTTTCTTCACCAACATGGTCCAAGCTCTCGTGACTTGAGGGATTGTATGGAATCACTAGAGGTACAAGAAAAATTATTAGACCAATGCAACATAACAGTATTTTCTTTTGCCTGAAAATTTCTCCCACACAAAGCTCAGGGATACATAACTTAAGTCCATATATTACACATATTCAAACTGCTTTGTTTTGTTTGTTTGTTTTTTTAAACCATTAGAATCATTCTTTTGCAATACTGCATTAAGAATCAGTTATGAAAAATATAAACCCCTGCAATTACATTTGGAGATCTCTTTAGATTAATCTTGATCCCCCCCAGACAATCCTGTACAGAACTGTTGTTTGGTTTTTAAATTGACCATTATCTAAATCCAAATTCAAATATTAGGACTACCAGTCTGTATGCTACAGGAAAAAACCTGTTTGGCTACCAATACAGTGAAACCCTGCTAATTGTGTTGAGGGCTATTTATTTGTTGTTTGGGTTTTTTTGTTTTATTTTGCTTGTTTGTCAGGGCATTTCAAGTACACAGCCTACTGACAGGAAAACATAACTGAGAACCTAAATTCTTCCTTTTTAACCAAGTTTCTTCACTAGATAAAACACAGAAAACTGCAAAACTGTTGTATTTTACCACCTTAGCATTAAGAAACCATCTTTTCTTTTTTCTCTTGTTCCCTGAACAAAAACTAAAGAAGACTTAAAACAATGGAAAGATATTGTTTCATTTAAAAACCCAAAGCTCTTGTTTCAGCAACTTACAATAATATAAAGAAAAAAAAAATTTACCTGATTCTACATTATCTGGATGCACAGATGATGGATCCATAGGCATTATTGGTTCCTGAAAATATACACAGGATTTTTGTAATTGATTGTGCAAGTGTGACAAACATTATTTTAGATACAATAAATGTAGTAAATGAACCCTGAGAAATACAGTCTAGCTACTGTGATGTGAACAGTAAACTTAGTTACTGCTCTAATCCATGCATAATAAAACACTGCAGTCCATATTTTACCTGTTTTCTAAAAGTTATGACACATGTTCCAGAAGATGTATAACTGACAAATTAATACAACAGAGAAATAAGTATAGTAGATGAGAAATGAGACAGAAAAGCCCAAGGACTTCAGCAGTACATAGATTAGTCAAATGAACTAAAAAAAAAAAAACATAAGACTTGTAACTTTCTGCTTTGGTTACTAAAATACAAACAGTAATCATCTGATTTTTTTTCTGGGAACTTAACTAAAAATTATTTGATTTCTTGAGAGATAAGTGAAAACCTCTGCACTTCACTTTCCTTTTCTGCAAAATAGTAAACAGTTTAATAATCCAAGAGATATTTAGAGAATTTGTTTTACCTGTACATAATTTTCAAGATGTAAAACTGGATCTGTGCATATATATTTAAGCTATGTAACAACATTGTGAAGGATGAAGTAAAAAAGAACACTTATGTGTTTTTATTTGACACAGGATAAAATATGAAAGTCAGACTCTCATCTTGGCACTACGTCATCATTCTGCTAAGTGATTCCCAAGCTTTCTTGCAAAGTGTCACAGTAACCATAAAGAATGATCTTTCACCTCCTGTGATTGTTCACAGCCTATGAAAACCAGAAGTACAAAATGGGCTTTTTTTCCTTTGCTTGGCTGGATGGTCTATAAGGAGAACTCTCCAGGTAAGTTTTACTCACCGGCTGCAGTGCATGGCGGCCACACTCCCTGTTGACAAGTTTGTGACATTTCTTGTGAACTAGGAGCTTGCAGTTGATGCATTTATACCCCTGGCGACCCAGGCCCCATATTCTGTCAGTGCAGATGGCACAATGAGCTCTCTAGAATGACAAATCAACAAAACCAATTAAAGAGCAAAAAGAATAAAAACTATCCACCCACCTTTTCATTAACAAAGACAGGAGATGAGAGGGAACCCTACTGAACTTGCCACTACATCAAGAACCTGAGAATCTGAGTAACAAACAGGCAGATACAACACAAGAGTTTGACAAAATCACAACTATCAATGAGCAGAAACTGCCTCACATGGAAATGTGCAGGCACAGACAGCCCCTTCTGCTGCCCACAGACCCAGAGACATGAGCCAGCTCCAGAGCAAAAGCATTGCAGCTTATAATAATAAATAAAATAATTATAAATAAAAACAGAGGATGTGCCCAACCTCATTTGCTACATGCCTCACCATCACCCTGTGTCCATCAGCCCTTACACTTGGAACAGAGGGAGGCAGAGGAGCAAAAGCTGCAACACGTTAAACCATTGGATAACAAGAAATGGGAAGATCACCACTCACTGAAGGACATTCCCAAAACAATTCTATAAAGAGCCATAAAAACAGGGTCCCTACAAGAGCAAGAGTGGAAAGTGATTACAAGTATGGTGCCTTGACAGCCTTTGACCAAGAAGAGCTCAAAAGAAAAAAAAATAGCAAAAGTTAGACATGAAGGA
Source organism: Heliangelus exortis (assembly GCF_036169615.1). NCBI lineage: Eukaryota > Metazoa > Chordata > Aves > Apodiformes > Trochilidae > Heliangelus > Heliangelus exortis. The sequence goes on from NC_092430.1 coordinate 21,877,272, forward strand.
TGCTCAAGATGAAGTTTAGTGGAGACAATCTTAAGCATTAAGCACACAATATACTAAGCTTAGAAAAGGAGGAGAGATTATTGAAGCTGTCAAGGAACCTGGCTTATTCAAACGTTTCAGGTTTGTTTTTTGCTCTTGCTTTTCCTAAATACAGCAGAAAGACTTCTTGGTCCTTAGCAAATTTTATTTGAATATCGTGTCTTGAAAATATTACAAATAGTTTGTTATTTTCAGTTGACCACCTCCCATCATAAGCAGGCTGCCTGGAGAAATATCTCAGGTTTTCCTTTAGAAGTCATGAAGGGTAGCCTGTGCATAATACATGATTTCAGACCTTTTTATTCCCTTTTTGCTTCCCAGAAACCTGAAAATGTACTCTCAACTTGCAGTCATTCAATGCCAGTGTTCAAGTTTGCCCTCTGGAAAGATTTTAAGGGAAGACAGGAGCTTTTATATAATCAGTATCATGGTTTCGGAGTAAATGTACAGTAAATTGAAACCAATTTTTCTTTTTTTCTAAGTTTCTGACAATAATAATAATGTTTTGTGAAACTACAGATTTACCTAAAGTCTACGTACTACAGACAAACAACGAAAATGAGAATAAAACTATTTCATAATTTTTCCAGACAGTGACATTGTAATTAAGAAAGTAAGACATCCCTGTACCATGGTTTTAAGTTACCAAACAAGAGTCTCACCCTGTTAAATCGTTTGGCTTGGAAAGTGTGACCATTTGCACAATAGAGCTTTCGCCACCGGCGGGCGCCTCGGCGATAAATGGATTCTAAGAGGAAAAACATAGGATTATATCCACACAATTAGAAACACAGAACTACAACAGCTTCTCAGGAACCTTTCTGTGGAGAGTGATTTGCAGAGTAAAGTTTAACTCCTGCACTTGACAGAAACTTGAAATGTTTCAAGTGTAATTTCTTTTTTTTTTTTTAAATTTAGGATAATTTTTCTAATAGAATATCCCTGTGAACTGAAAGTTAATTCTGTTTTTCCAAAGTTAAAAGGAAGGAAAACTGTCCAAGCAACACAAACACTTGTGTGCAAAGCATGCACCTCCCTTACCTAAACTTGGGGAGGAGCTGTGGGGAACAGGAAGGAGGAAAGAAGGCCAGTTTGAGGAGCAAGCCCTGATTTCTGAGGTTGCTTGCACAAACCCTCCACTGGATTAGATCCACAGCTGCCACTGTTGGGTTTTTCGTTTGTTTTGTTTTTTTAAATTTTAATTTTTTATTACTAGAGGCATGTCAGCAACCAAAATTAAAAAACAGAATATCTGAAACTGCACTGAGTTGCAAATCTACTTCTGATTCAGTCCACAACCTCATTTTTTAAGAAAAGCAGCATTACCCATACTGCCAAAGTTAACTTTTCAGCATGCATATTTAAATTTGGCAGGGACTAGAATATCAAGCTGATAGATGTGTCAGTGTATAACATACATGTGCTCCTTTATAAAACTAAGGCACAGAGAAAATTACCTCTTTAATGTCTAGTACATTAGCTAACATAACTTAAGAGGTTTTTGGAGAGTACTCCTGATCGTACCTAAGCACAAATTTAAAATTAATTAACCACATGCCTCTAAAGGATGATAGGAGTCACTACCACTGGTTACAAGCCCTTGTTCACATTAGTCAGGCAGCAATCTGGCAGCTACCAAAAAGACAGGTATATGATAAAAAACTGTCATGACAGAAGAGGCAAAAGCAAGGAAAGCAGAGTGACATGGATAATTAACAGGAATGTGAAGTGCTTATTAACAATGATTCGGAAATGAAAACCTTTCTATTGAAAAATGAAAGACTTTCTATTACTTTTAATTTGCAAATATTAGCATTATATTCATAACTGTAGGATTCCAAACAGCAGAATATAAAGCACTCTAAACCAGGAAATCTGAATTCCTGATTTTCTGTACTTTTTAACTAAAATGTCTACTTACTATCTTCTCCTGGACAAGGCATGCCAGGCCGTTCTGGTACACAAGGAAATACTGCAAGAAAAACATTAACTTGTGATTAACTTTTCTTTAAGACAGAAAATTAATCTGTGGATTAAATGTAACACTCCTGAAAGGCATTCAGTCATCTGGGAGTGCTGCACAGACTGCATTTTAACAAAACCTTGTGGAAGAGGAGATGAGCTGAAAAGTGCCACAATCTCCTGGTTTTTACATGGGAAATATGAGCAAAAAGCAGAAAAAACCCCAAGTTATTTTCTAAAGAAAGCACCTACAAGAAAGTAATTTCTCATGTGAGCACCCATCACACTCAGTATTTGGAAATCTTGACTACAGTGTATTATAATTCCAATGTCATAACAGCTATGTATGAACCTGTCCACCTTGGCTCTTTTCTCACTTTATTTAGCTTCACAAACTGTCAAAAAGCAGCAAATCCAGGGTGCTGGTTTAATCAGAAGCTTACCAAACACAAAAGTAGAGAGAGGACAGCTCAAAAAGCATACTGAATACACACAACAACTGTGAAAAATATACAGAAACTGATTATACTCTTACACATTTTAGAAGTCTTTGTGGGAAGCTGAAAAATGCCTTCATACCAAATGAGCTGATGGTGAACTTGGTATTTTGCATCCTTTTAGAGAAGGACCATGTTAAGTCACTGCAGTGTAATGCCCTCTACAATGATCCCCTGATTTTCTGCTACAATCTCTGTTAAACTGAAATCTATATTCTACTCCAAAAAAGTTACAAGCAGCAAGAAAAATATACTGCAGAAGTTACCAAAACAGGCATATAACCCTAAAAAAAAAAAAAAATTGAACACAAAGAGGGATATGATATTGGGTTTCTAAAATTAAGTACTTCAGACTAGTTTTGAAAGTCAAACTTCTGACTAATCTGCATCAGAAATGGAGCTCAGCACCCTAATACAGATGCTCCTGTGAAGCACTTATCAATAACAAAATGGAGGATGCTGTACTGTCTGTCTTCTACCATTTGTGGCCAACAATGAAGTGTAAGGAGGCACCAGGGATGAATTATGAGAGACAGGGGCTGTCTTTCATTAACAAACTAACAGTGATATACTTTTTCCTCCCTTAACTTAATAAAACCCAAAGTGCTGACAGCTGAAAAACATAGTGCACAGTTTTCAGCATTCTCTTGACAGAAAGCCACAACAGGCTGTAATTGAGGAAGCTGTGCAAAAGACCTAGGTAATGAAAAATAAAAATTCCACCTCTTCTCAGCTACAAACACAAGAAGTAATAAAGTAAATGTCACCATACCATGAATTAGTAGCTCTGAATCCTTGTTTAGTTCATACAACCGAAAAGCCTCTTCTAACTCCAGCTGAGAAGAAACTGTACATGGATCTCCTGCAGAAAGAAAAGAGAACAACAAAAACTCAATCCAATCAATTCTGTGACATTCAACAGCTCCCCAGGTCAGTTCTAAGATAATTACTGTAGCAAAATAGAGAAATATTTTCAAGTTGGGCAATATTTATTTTTAATGCTGTTCAGAGACTATCTGAAAACAGTCATATTGAATGCTTTCAGGAAAATAAAAATGAGATATTCCCAAGAGGCAAGCAAACAATCACAAAACATCATTGATTTGATCTGCTACAAGCATGGTATCACATCACTCCAGTACAGGAGATTCAGGTTATCTTCCTAAACCTAAAATACCTTTACACGTTTCTGATATAACAGTTTAGGAGTGACTCTCTTTGCAGATATGTACTTTAATTTCAAAATTATAGCATTTATCACAAAAAAAAACTTCAGAATCACTAAATAACTTGAACAGTTTTTAAAATAGTTCAATTAAAAAATAGTTCAAAATACTACAACTGAAATATGTTTAAAACAATGTTGAATCTGAATAATCACCAAAAGACAGACCTTTTTTCCCCTTAGACCTACAAAAGATGTGTGAAAATATAGGATTTATCTCTGCCTGCTTGTAGAGCAGCTGTGAGCAGAACAAGCTTATTTCTACCTGAAATCCCATACAGCAAGCTTACTGTCAAATAACTTCTCCAATTTTTAACAGAAATATTACTTTCCACTAGTTGTGGGTAAGTGAACTGGAAGAAGGCAGAACAATTTTTGTCTCAGCTGAACTGGATCTAAGCTGAAAGTTTTACTGCTTTGAGTCTTTGGTCAATGCCATGCCTTGAAAGCTGACTACCAACAGTCTCATATCTATTCTTTCTTGTTTTGTACTACAAGATATCAAAATTAATACAGGCAATGCTAAGGCTTTTCAGTAAAACCACTCACCTTGCAGGCAGGAGGATATCTAGAACTCACCCTATGAAAGTTCTTCAAGCCACTGCTAAAATATTACTAATAAATTTAAACTGTCCATTTGCAACATTCTGTCTTTATTCTTTTCTGCATGTCATAACCCTCAAAGCTTTTCTTCTAAGCCAGCTGAGGTAATTTTTCCCCATCCTTCTTCACCCTCAACAATCTGCCTATCTGAAAATCAACCTGCCTACCCAGGAGGCAAACTCACACAGTGCAGAGCACAGAGGGAGAAGGAGGAACAATTGGATTTATTCAGACTCACTATGAGAATCCACAAACCCGGTTTTGTTTGTTTCTGACACCAGTGCAAACTGCTTTCTTTTTGGCAGAAGAAAAGGAGGCTCTCAAGAACAAATTTACTTCTTACTATGACAGACTCTCCTTCTTCATTGAGGAATCTATCATCCTTAAGATAAAGCAATAAACTTACTATGAAGTTAATGTTTAACTCTGCACAGAAGTTTGGTCATAAATATTGTTCAATTTACTCCAGAGCATCTGCCTGGTGTAAAGAACTTGGGAATGATGAGAGAAGAAAAAAAAAATAACTAAAAAGAAAGAAAGAAAACCTATTCAGATTCCCAAGCCCATCTGCCCATACAGCACTTCCAAAAATCAGCTTAGGTCCATGTTTAGCTTTAAGCTCTGAATAAACTGGCACTCACCCGATTTTGAATGGGAAACCCATAAGTGGAGGGAACAATTCTATAAGCACCATTTATGCTAATCACTGCATCCAAACACTAATCACTGCACATTATGGCCTCTTATGCATAGCAAATGGCTCAACAGCTATTTCATAGTGCAGACATCTCTTTAGTGTAGTTCAAAACCTATGTGCAGAATTCACCAATTTAAAAAAAAAATTACTAATGTTGGCATCCAGCTCACACCTGGACTACACCTGGTAAGGAAAAGACAGAACTGAGTCTGAACTTCCTTCAGGCCGAGTTCAACATGGTTAACATAAGCACTAGAGATGACAGAGGTTCTCAGCCAAGGCTGATACTACTTCACTTTGATTGAAGAGCTACTTGGACAAGTAATTTCTCTCTTTTAATAGTTAGTAAAACTTTTTCAATGAGTGTTGTTCAATGATGTGTTGAGTAAGTTGCTGAAGTAACAGCTGACACAAACACTCAAAATTTTTTAAGTTTGGTTACACATACATCTCAACATTACATGAAATTGTACTGACACTATTGATAAATACTGTTAACTTGTATTATTTAAGGTTAGTTTAACTTTCAAATATTTAAGACTTAAATGAGAACCATGAGCTTCCTCAGCAGTATAAGGTAATACTTTCCATTTCCTCCCTAACAAATGCTAACATTGAATCCACATTTTGATAACCAGTGACTTTTCATTTCTTTGGTTAAAAAAATACAGCTTTCCTTGCTAAGTTGTTTGAAACAATTATGTTTCCATTAAGAACTTAAAGGTATTGGATAAACGTTATTTCCAGAGTCAGATTTACTATTTCTAGAATCATGCTTACGGAATATGTTTTTTATAAGCTTATTTTATGAAGGCAAAGGGTAAGGAAAACATGAAAGAGAGTAGAGCCAGACAGCTGAGGGATATATTGTTCAAATATGTCATAAGACCAAGCATAATTTACCTTCCTCATCAATCCATTTCATGGTGAAAAGCTGCTCATTGTCAAAGGAGCACATGTCTCGAACTTCACTGCACAGTCCCTCGAATGAGATGGAAGGTTCAAAATAGGTTATCATGATGTCCCTGAGCAAGAGAAAATTAATTTGATAAATTGTACTGCAATATGTTGCATTTGCCTTCTGTATACCACTTTTATAAAGCCCATCCCTCCTGCAGCCCCCTAAAAAAGTACTAAAGTAATATCAGTAAAACATTAGCACAAAGGTTCCCTTCCTGTAGCAAAATGAAGTTCCAAGGGATTTTTATTACCAACTACTTGACCATTATACCAGTGGAAACCAAAGAACAAAATTCTGCAAAAATTTTTAAGAACATAATCAGGATATTGATGGTTTAGCTTGCTCTTTAAGGTGTTTTTTTTTGTTATATCAAAACGTTGTAGGAACTTACACATCATCTCCAACTAAGTTTTGATTATGTAGATGTTATGATACATTAATGAAAATTATTAAGCAGGTTTCCTAGCAGATTAGAGATGGTGTTCTAAACAAAGTGTCTTTAAAAAGAGACACATGATGCTTCACTGCAGTGATGGGGAAGGCAGACAAGGAGGCATTCACTTAGAATTAAAATGTACTACTTCACTGTTATGCAGGATGGGTATTTCTGTTTTAACCAAGAGTTAGGTAACCTAGTGTTCTAAATAGGTTAACAAAATGCTGACCCACAGTCCTTTACACAAAGGATTTAAACAGAGATACAGGTCAGAGGAAGGTGGAGAAAAGAACAGAGAGCAGGCTGTTCACAACACTGCTCTTCAGACATCTCCTGTAAGTCCAACGTTTGAGCTATGACACAAATCTTCCAATAAAAACCTCAACCTGTTGGGATTTGTTGCAGTTGGTGCCAGCCAGCCCAGAGCACTATCTGGGGGAGGGAAGGGAAACTGAAGCAAGAGACAACATTCACATCTGGTCAAAATTCCCATCAACATACCTACCAGACTGGAGTGCACTTCTGCAGCTGGTTAAACACCTCTAAATCCACTTGTGCATGGGCACAGTTGTATCAAGTATGCAACTTAACATAACACTGTGGTACCTGAACCTGAACCACCCTCAGGAGTGGCAGAGAACACACATGATGAACATGCTTGCCTGAGGCTCCTTCAAGTTCAACAGCAGGACTAAAATAACCTCACCATTTCTAAGCACTCCAGAAGAACAGATGCCTTACTCATGGGTTTATGAGCATGAGCAGTAAGGAAAAGACTCCAGCAAATGGTGTAGGACACTGAAATGACCCTTCTTTAAGAATCCTAATAGAAGAGTAAAAAAAGGTGGTACATCATTGGCTGAGGAACTGCTCCTCCTTTTTCTACATGAGATAAAACACAGGACAAAATATTTGGACCCAGTATTTAAGACACAGGGCAGTGCTTTGGGGTAAAGGGGGCTTCATTTGAAACACCAGATTGTTCCCATCCCACAAAGCAAACTGTTCTCTCCCACACAAAGGTTTGCCTTCCCATCCTCTCTCAAAATGCAAAAGCTACAAATCCAGCACCAAAAGTTTGTATCTGTGATCCCAGGCAGAGTTAACAGTGCTTTACTGTTAGAGACACAGGCATCAACCACAGAGAAACTCAGGAGGCTGCATTAGGAGGCAAAGTCTCAACCTGTATTTCCTGTTTTTCAGGGAAGGAAATAAGGCACTGCTTACTGAGCAACTCCACTGATTTTGTGCTGAAGTTTTGCCATCCCTTCACCTACTCACATTTTAGTGCAGTTACATTCACTTTGAGATATTTTCTTAAACAAAAAGTTAAGCTCTGAAGGGCACAGGTAAATCAGAGCTAAGCATTTCAACTATTGCTCCTTGTGACCGAACTACTCAGTAACGGGGGTGAGTTAAGTAGCAGACCACAGTCCCAAAAAAAGACAGTAATTACTGATGTTCTCACAAAAAGTGATGATTAAAAAAAGATTAGCAGTTCAGCAGTTTTTCAAATTTAATAACTTAAATCCACTTAAAACAGCCTTAGCTGTACCACGCTGAACAGAAAGTCAGAACATTAAGAGGTAATGAACAGCCCAGCAGTCTCTCTGTACCTATAAAGTAAAAGCCAGTACCATATGAAAAATTAAAATTTAAAAAATCAATCTCCTACCTCTTGTTCCAAGTGGCAGAATAGCTGCCCTTCAAGCAAAAGGAGTTCAAGTTAAGCAAATTCTTGAAATTATTACTCTTAACACCTCCAACAGGACGTGTATCAGTTAAATACATTTGGAAAACGTTACCCTCTGTTACAACAAGCACTCATCAGTCTTTCAGAGAGCCCTAGCTAACAGCAATATTTAAAACAAGGAAAAAAGAAAATCTGTATGCTCTGTAAGCAATATCCAGCAGCTTTTCCTAGAGCTGTGAAGCCAGGTTTACGTAACACAGAAACTGAAAGATTACAGGTCTTTCTGCAAGCTTTGTCTCCCCTGTTTAACTGTAGTGATGACACAGATGTTCTCGACTGAGACAGGTCTCAGGGTGGTTCTGTTATCACACCTTTTCATCATATGGTGTTTTCAACATTTCTTGCACCTAACACCACATCCATGATGTCTTCATCAGCAAAAAGCTGTATTCACTCGAGCTAAGACAAAGTTAAACTCCACTGAGAAGAAATTAGGAATTTTTAACAAAAATTAGTGAGCCAAGTTAAAGAACAAAGGAAAGTTAACATGGACTTGCATGAAAAAATACAAAATGTTTTCTTTCACTAAGACATGGAGAACAGAGGACTGACAACAGCCCTTTATATCTGATTAAGCCCTTTTCATTACTGCTTTTAAGAATGTTATAAAGCCATTCTAAGGCATAATATCCTGTATTTCTCTCCTCACAGGGAACTAGAAGAAAATCTGATCAAAGCAAACCTTTTGCACCTCCATATTTGCATGTGTCCATTAACTCTCACAATAAAAGCACCAGCTTTTTCAGATTTTACTTTAATACTGTTATAATAGGTCTTAATCAGGGACCTGTGAGTAGGAAACATGCAAATAAACAAGATAGTACTTGTCCTGAATTACTTGCAGTTAAAATCTTGTCATTTATATCTTCCATAAATATTCATAAGGGATCATTTTATTCATACTAATAAAAGGCCTGCCTGAATCAATACCCTGCACATCTAAGAATCAGATAAACCACAGGAAGGCTGAGAAAACACAAATTTTAAACCTAAACATGAACATTAGAGAACAGATTCTAAGTATCTCTAGAAGACCAAACCTCACCACTATCTTCCTCACCTTTCCTAAGATCAAACAGCTTTGCTTGTGTCCTCTCTTTTGCAGATCATCCAAGTCACAATATCCTTTAACAAAAAAGCCAAACCACCACCAAAATAAAAAACCCACCGATGCCAGCAGTTAAATGCAATTCAAGGTCTACATCTCATTTTTCACTTCTGAGCTCAAACTTCCATGAGACAATAATCCACTGTTAAGAACTGAGACTACTGCTTTAGATTTCTCCACCTGCAGCCTAACAGAGCTCTCACACATTATGTGTGTGGAAATACAGAGATCCATCACATATTACAGGTAAATTACATATTACCTCCATATTTATCACACATCTGGGTCAGCCATTAAAGCTTTTGACAATGTCTAAGCATACATCACTGAGATTAACCCAGACGAGCTCCTGGAGACCTGTGCTCTTTCAAGATCTTTTCAGTACCACAAGGTGCAGGCACTGCTCTTCAGAACTATTTGAAGTATTTCTTTCCCCAGAGGATGGCTGAAGTCTCAAAATATCTGCTCCTGCAATCTGGAAAAAGTACAGCACCAGAAAATTAAATTGGTGTTGAAATCACAAGAAGGGGCACAAACGTGTTCACAAGCTTAAACCAAAGCTTTCTTAACCTGAACACTCTCCCGTGTGAAACCTGATCTTCAGCAGACAAGGAAAAATACTGAAGAACTGATTAGCAAGTGCTCAAGACCAAGGATAACATGAAGAAAGGAGGAGAGACCTCAAAAATTCTTAAGAAATAAATCTGTTTCCTGGAAATATTTATAGCAGTACATTTTGATTTTACAACTAAAATAGAACTTTTTCCCCCTCTTTCCCACTCACATAAATGCAGTAAAATGAAGAAAAGAAGCAAGTCTAGCATGTATCAAACTGAAGCTGGGCAAAGCATTGGTAACTTTAACTGCATTCTGAGTCTAACCTAAATTACAACCTAGATACATAAAGCAGTGCAAAATCTATGTCAGGCACTGACACAAGCTAGCAGCTCTAATCATGACAGGAAAATGGTTCTTTTAGGTTAATACACAAGCAGTGTATAATTCCTACCTTTTCTCTACTGCTACAATGCAATCACCCCACAGTTATTAAGGGTATAATAGCAAATTATACTGAATGGACAAAAAGCACCTACAGCAGATGAGATCATGCAAAGGTAAACTTTGAATAATATTAGAAAGCTGAACCAGCTTTAATTACAGATGCTATTCAGTGCCACAAATATGAAGCTGCTACACTTTGTTGCAGTATCAACAAAGGTGTATGTAAACATTTGGTGCAACAAATTCAATTCCTAAGTCCACACTTACACCTCTATTGTATACACCTCACCGATTAAAGTAACTCTTAAAAATGCTGAAAATGGCCCTACCTATTTTAAACAACCAGCCCTATGGGAAAGATAAGGGAGGTGTAACAGAGAAGGAAATACCTGGATAAATTCAGCCTAATGCCCTAATTCCCAAGTCTCCAGGAATTCACACCCTTTTATTCTCATGATCTCTTCTCAGTTTAGGAAAATTTTCCTTCCTGGTTTTACAGATTTCATTAATTCCAGGTAAGAATTACCACTACACAGCTGAATGAAACAAGGACCCTTCAAAGAGTTCCTGGCAGTCTTGGTCTTGGCTGAGAAAAGCAATTAGGCTCTCGGCCAGGTTCAGCTCCCTGCTCCAGAGTCAGTGTAACCCAGGTGAGTGTCCTGATTATCCAACTCCCAACCATTTCAAGAACAAACCTGAGCTTCTGAGTTGCTGTTTGGTGTTTGTTTGTTTGTTTTCTTTAGCCAGAAACTCCACCTGGAAGCTGAAAAGACCTTCCTATCAAGACTTTTGCAATAACTTCAACAACCCACTTCAATGATTCTATTAAAATTTCCAAAAAAATACACCTGTAATCTTGAGACAATTTATTTGATGAAAGGGAAGAACACTGCCTTCTATATCAATTTGAGACCCTTTGAGATTTGCAGCTTCCACCCCATTTCTGTGTTAAGTTCAGGTAAAGTGTTTTGCTTGATATCCACTTCTTGATAGTGCTCATCTGAGAAGCAAGTGTGTGTGGAGCTTCTGTGGCAAGAAAGTGCAGAGAATAATTTGTTTAGCTCTCAAAATAAATCGTGACTAAGGCACTCAGCTTGTTAGTTTGATTGTATTCACAATGGTTAACCAACACCCTGTGTGACTCACTATTATTTAAAGTAAACTGATAAATGCATTAAACCAATAAAAAGTCAATAGATGAGACTCAAAAGAAACACTCCAGTATCTGTTTTGTTACCTAAAATGTAAAGTGTCATGAGCCAGCATTCTTGACCAACGTAGCACTTTTCTTCCTCAGTCTCACAAACCTGAGCTGCTTTCTCTCTGTTCTCACACCATGGCCTCCCTACCAAGAATTCATGTGATTGCATGTGGAAATGATCAAGATTAAATCTGAACCAGCAAAAGAAAAATAAATGGTTTTACCCCAGAACACTCCCCACTTGAGGTCACTGCCTGACTCAATGAATGCCTCTGCCAGCTGATAGCCAGGGGCACCTCCTCTCCTTCAGAAATAGTGGATTAAAGGGACTGTAAAACAAAGAGTCTAGAATTTCACATACTATTACTTTCAGTGTTTCACACTTCCTTTAAAGGCACAGATTGTGCCAGTCTACAGTGCTTCTCTGTCAAGAAAAGCCCCAAAACAGACACAATCAAACCCAGCAGCAAATACCAAGGCATTGTTTCTATACCTCTCACTGAAAGTATAAAGCTAGAGGCACCAGACAGCATATACTGTAAATGTAGTACATCTTCTCTTGTACTTAATACAGATAACTGAAAAGAAGCTCTCAAGAGTATCACATGTTCACTCTTACTCCAAAAATGCACCCAACATTTTTTTCAGCTTAGATCACCTCCTCTCAAGCTTAATAGCCCAATGAACCATTGTCAACCCTTGCACTCAAAAGTTTTCAAGTTAGGTGCTGTAACTGTTACTATTTAATAGGGGGTTGTGAACTTAAAACTGAAAACCTCTGCCTTCTATGTTATTGTTGCAGACCCACTGAATGAGACCTGTAACATTCAGATTTTCACCCTCCAGACCCGTTACAGCTGAAACACAGCTGACAGTAGAACCCCCGCAGTTATCACCCACAGACTCTCTTGGAAACCCCTCGGGAACAGCCTAAAAACTGATTAAATAGGTTTTTCATCCAAAAACCCTCTTTCCTTAGACCTAAATATCCCTTAATACGCAGAGACCAGGAGCAAAGCTGGACCGTGAATATTCTTTTAAATATTTATTTTTTAAGTACGAATTTCAGCACGTGTCCCCCAGTACAGCATAATGAAGAAATATCCACTTATTACCGACAGCAAGGAAACAACCGGGGCCCCGGGCAGCCCGGTGAGCAGGGCAGAGGCGGCCCATCAGGTTCATCCCTGTTTACGGGTGAGGAAGACAGAGATCCGGGGGTCCTCAGCAGTGCAGGACCAACCCCTCGGCCCGGTTCGGTTCGGTTCCCCACCACCCCGGCCCACCTCGCCCCCGCTGCAACCCGACACCGGGGAAGCTCCTCCGAGCACCAGCCCTGCCAGTTTCCCCTCGCTTCAGAAAACCCGTTTCAACGAGACTATTGGGTTGGGGATTCCGTTTTTTGGTGGATTTGGGTTTTTTTTTTCCTTTTTCCTCATAAACCAGCGGATACCCAGGACTTGAGACCTTCCCGCCGCAGTCCACGTACCGAAAACCGGGTCTTTAAGGTACCGCCCTGACGGAACCTCGGGGCTGTAACCCCGGCCAGGGCAGCCCTGCCCGACTTCAGTCACCGGCGGGGAGCCAGGGACATTCTCCAACCACCACATCTCGGCACCAACCGGGAGCCCACACCGGGCACTCCGAACACGCCCAGCCCGGTCCCGGGAGCGGCGTCTCCTCCAGACCCGAGGCCGGGCTCCCCTAGTACCAGGCAGACCAGCGTCGGTTCTACCATCCCCACCCCCCCCCCACCCCACACCTCGGGGCCCGGCCGCGCCGCTCCGCCCCCGGCCTCTCCTCACCGCCCGCCCCGGTTCCCCCTTCCCGTTCCCGCCGCCCCCGGGGCTCCGCGCCCTCACTCACCCTTTATAGTAGGCTTTTACCCGGACCTGGTGGGCGCTGTCCCCGCCGAGGCTGCCTCCGAGGCCGCCCGGAGCCGACATGGTGCTTCTGGCGCTGCTGTCCCGCTGTGTCGGCATCCCGGGCGGGCGAGGGGAGGGCTGAGGGACCGGGAGGCGGCAGCGGTTACGCGACCCCCGCCGCGCCGCCGTCCCTCGAGCGCGCCGCGGCCCCGCCCCCTCCTCACGGCGCCAGCCCCGGGCGGGCGGAACCACGGGTAGGGGGAATACCGGGAAGGGTCCGGGGAGAAAACGTGGAGCCGTGCGGCACGGCGGAGAAAGGGAGGATAAGCCGTCCCCTACCAAGAATGAGAAGACGCTTCGGGAGCTGCCGATCTGCAGTTCTGCCTTCCGGAGAGAGCGGGAGCCACGCCTCGTGTGGACACTGCCCCCCTCCGCCACACGCTCCGTGGGCTCTTCCCCGCAGCGCACACCTGTGGAGCGGAAGGTTCCACGCTCAAGAGAAAGGGGGGAGGCGGTGACAGCGGCGCAGCAGAGGCAGTCGGGGTCTCTGTAGCGAAGCCGGTAGAACGCGTCGCTCCGGGTCTGGCGTGACAGACGGTATTCGGTGGTCCCTCTCCTTCCTTCCCCGCGTCCAGAACGGGGGCGCGCACCCCGGTCTCCCCGCCATTTGGTACAGCCCGCCGCGAGGCATGCTGGGACTGCCGGGCGGGCCGCGGAGGAGAAGGAGGAGGCGGAGTCCCGGGCAGTGCGCGAAGGCGCGGTGGGAGGGTTGGGTGGGCTGCAGCGCCTCTTCTGAGCTCTTAGTTCCTGGTTCTAAGCAACGGGGGGCTCTGTAGGGCTGTACCACAGCCGGAGCTGCTCTGAGGGAAGGGGCGAAGGAGGAAATCCCGCCATTTTACCTCAGTGCAAACGGGACAGGCCTTGTGAGGCTCAAAGAGACACAAGTGGCTACAGCAGTGGAAGAGCAGCCCGGGGACCGGACTTAAACTGGGCTTTTACCTGGAACCAAAACTGTCGCTACCACCGGAGCATTAAGGAAAGGGGCCTTGGACACATCTACCTGTGCTTCTCTACGGGTTTTGACGCTGCCATCCGCGCTGGAGAGGAGCCACGTAAATGTTCAGGATCTTAACACTAAATCACTGCTCTTCAGCAGCCAGCACAGAGCCACCAGGCGACAGTCAACTAAAATAACTTTCTTTAAAAGTGGTAAGAATCCTACAATGGGCACCGCCCCAAAGGCAGTGTATTCAGGTCAGATGAACCTCTAATTACCATGTATCAAATGGTTATTTTTTTTCAGAAAAAAACAGCAAGAATCCTTTTTAGCCAAGAAAAGGGATGGTTGACAAAAGGGTATTAAACCTGTTGATCATATAAGCTATCTAATCACTTCAAGTACTATTTCTTTCCCACTTTGCTTATTTAACAATACATCAATAGCTTCTTTGGCAACACATTGCCTAACACCTCCTGAGCAAATGGATGCTCCTGGCAATCCAAGAAACAGGAAACCTTTTTTTTGTTCTGTTACAATAAATACAATTCCTTTTCCCACTGCCCCCCTAACTGGCAACACTTTTGGATGTATGTGGTAGAGCAGAATTCAGCTTTTCCATGCTCAGTTAAAGGCTGCTCTGAGATAGGCACCTCAGCCCACATACCTTTATTTTTCTCCTATTGGTAATAAAATAACCTAAGGCCCTGTTTGCTGTTTACTTTGGGTGTGGTTACAAAGCACAAACCTTTTTCATGCTACCTGAACCTCACCTTCCTGCTGCAGGTTTGTGGGGTTTTTCCCTCTCAAAAGAAAGTTACTTGCTCCACCCAGTCTTACATCCTTTTCACACAACAGGATGTACTTTGCTGTATCTGAACTCACTTGTATCTTGCCCTTCCATCATCTTTTTCTGTTTCCTACCAGATTTCAGCACAAGTCCTCATTTCCCCCAAACAGCTGCCTTTTTTTAAGCTATGAAAATTCCTGTTTTCTCCTACTGAATCATATCTTTCAAAAGAAATCAGACATCTTCATCAGACTGGTAAATAATCACAATTTGTCACAGCCCACCTCTGGTCAGTGGAATACTTCATCCTTCAACAGTCTATGCTCACCTATAATGCCTTTGAGGGTATATAAGTTCACACTTGTTGAGAATCTTTCTTTGCAAAGTACCTACCTATCCCAACCAGTTGCTAAACATCTGGCATTTTTTCCCCCTCATATCTATTTATCAGTTGGTGAAACCACATTATCTGAGGAAACATCAACCTAATTGCAGACAGAAGTATTGATAAGCTGCATTTTACCATCTGCTTCTATTGTAATTTTTAAACTTATTTAATTTTCACACAGCTGGTTCTATATCAAATATTTAGTGTCATGTGCCAGCACTCCTGTGCAATGCAGCTGTTTTCCTTCTGTATCATTGAGAATAGAAGCTAACTTGAAACTTAATATACCTGGAGGCTATAACATTTGAAGATATGGGAGGCATTTGTTTCTTCATCTCAGGGAGACATTTTGTGAAGAGAAGAGGGTGAGATGCTGAGTTCATCAAGATCTCCCATGTAAGGTTTTAATTAGGCCTATGTGGTATAGTGGCTACTTGTTTTTATGGAGGTTGGGCTTTGCTCACCCATGCCTGCTAACATGCACCATCTATAGAGAGGTATTAATTCAAGTCTGATGAATTGTGGCCTGTTTAAAAAGAAAGATGATCACCCTCATGGCAGGAAAAGGCCAACATTCTGTTGGAAAGAAACAAGCCTAAAAAACCTGTCGTGTTTCATAGCCCTCAAAAAAGTTAAAACTTCACCACCAGTGTCCTGCTCAGAGCTGCCAAGGCCCCTGAGCAGCCAATGTGGAAAAACACAGTGGGCTTTTTTTTAATTTTTGTTTTATGAGAGGCTCTCTCAAACCCGCATGCCTCACACTTCCTTCTCCTCCTGCAGCCAAGGCACAACACAGTCCCCGCTGATTTACCACAGGCCCCCCACCGCTCCCCCAGGGGAATCACAACAGCCGTCGCTGCCGCCACACTCATCTACACACACACCACACCGCACACCTCCGCTCCCCGCCACGACCTCCCTGCGTTAACCCCAACACCGCAAAAATCACCGCAAAAATCACCGCAAAAATCACCGCAAAAATCACCGCAAAAATCACCGCAAAACCCCCGTGAGGCGACGCCTCAGCCCAGCGCCAAGATGGCGGCGGGGGCCGTCACGTGCCGGGCGGGGAGCGCCCTTCGCGCCTGCGCGGCGCCTCCCCCCTGAGGGAGGCGAGAAGATGGCGGAAGCGGAGTGAGCGGCCGGTCCGAGGCGAGTCTGCCGGCGGGAAGCGCGGAGGAGGGGGAGCGGCAGAGGCAGCGGCAGGCCCCGGCCAGGCCGCGGTTGGGCGGGGCGGGTAGGCGGGGACCCGCGCCCTGAACAAGCGCCCCGGCGGCGGCCAGGAGGGCGGGATGGCTGGCCGGCCCCGGGCGGGGAGCGGGTTCCTCACCTCCCGCCCACCTTTCCATCCTTCCCGGAGGCGGCTGTCTCCTGAGGGACCGCTGAGGGGGGTGCTGGCGGGGGTGGGTTATGCGGGAGCCGGGTCAGCCCGGCGGGTCAGGCCTGCGGCGGGGAGAGGCCACGGAGGGGCCCGGGCGCTGCCTGAGGAGCAGCCCCGGGGATCCCTCAGCGCGGGCCCGGGCGGCCCTGGGCTGGTTCGGTTCCGAACCGCTTCACCGGCAAGAGGCACCGGGGGGTGGCTTTCCACAGAGCGTAGTTCTGAATTTTCTTCTTCACGTTTTAAACAAAACCGCAAAGAGCCCAAAGGTTTGGGCAGGGTCGGCCTGTGCTGTGGGTAGAGCGAAGGATTTCTTTGGGAGCCTTCAGTCAGGAGTGCCCGCAGGGACTGGACTTGGAGGAAATGGTCATTTATTTTCTGTGGTTGGTACCTTTAGAGTTGTAAGGGGAGGTCATGAATGGAAGGGAAAATAATAAACCATGTCTGTTCAGAAAAACCAGCAAACTGTTTTCAGATGCCAGGTATGATTGTAGATCGTTAGCAGTGTTTGTTATTACCACAGCATTCACCCAAAGCCAAACTTTCCAAAACCCAAGTGGGGATATAGGTATCCACTGTGAAGGTAGTTTAATGTTATTGGTATCAAATAGCCTGTAATATTTTTTTTACTTACTTTAGATACTCGCTTTCACCAAAAAATACAAAGAGAGCAAAACTTCTAAATATTTTGCAGTGTGTTTGAAATTATGTGGTGTCTCATACTGTTACTGTTTGAATAAATGAATACTCAATATAGTTTTCTGTTGTGCTTTGTGTTACTATTTGCTTAAATGCCTAGTGGTTGTTTCCAGTCAGAGTTTAATACATTTTTTAAAAGTTTCTTGAAGTTGCAGGCAACATCGTTGTAGATTTTTGTCACACGTTTAAAAAAATGTTTTTCAGTGTATTAAGAGGTTTGCCTTTTTGATACTGTTGAGCATTCAATGAACAGTTTCAGATTATTTTCAGTTGTGTCTGGGATATACTTTTTTTTTTTTAATAACTATATAAGTGGTCCCTGCATATATAGCAGTGAAAGCAGTACTATAATGGCAGTCTGATTTTAAGCCTGTAATGTTTTTTATCCTTTCTGTCATAAAGTACCAGCTAAATTGTAATAAATTCTTAAGTTTTCTTGCGAAAAAAACCCAACCACTTTCTATGTATTTCCTCTTCTCCCTACCCACAGGAAAAGAGGAGAGGGGTTTTTAACAAGTGTCATCTGTTGCAGCACTGCTGTGTTCTGCAGCCGAAAGAGGGCACACGATTTCTGTGCCTTGGTGCTGTGCTCTGTGTGTTGTGGGATCTCCTGCTGGCTCTGAACGAGGTGTTAGAGGAGGACTGGAAAGGCACCTCGGTGCCAGGCCTTGCTGACGTTTACGTGCTCTTTTTTCCCTTCTGCATCCATTGCAGGGGCAACTTGGGCAATGTTCAAATTTGTCTTAGAAAATTAGATGCTTTCAGGTAAAGGATTGACAGCTCCCATGAGGTGAATTTCTGATGGAAGAGCTATAAGAGTGAGGTGCACTGAGCATCTCACTAATAATACATGTAAAGTGTGGCTGAGAAAGAGGGAAATTAAGCATCCAGTGTTGTTTTCTTAGGCTAATTTAACTGGTTGCATAACTCTGCTAAAACTAGCTAGGCAAGTTGTAGGTGTAAATATTGTGATGTGCTTTTAATGTCCTCTGGAGGAGCCAGGACTTTTTTTTCAAGGTACTTTTCATTAGCATTATCTGAAATAAATGTAAAGTGGGTTTAGAAGTGATGCTGTTTTTATTGCACTTGAAATAGTTAATTATGTATGTGAACTTGTATTCTAATTAAGAACATTCTGACAAATGGCATCAATAATGCACAGCAGATCTGAATTTTTAACAGCAAACCCCTATTTATTTTTCAGTTTTAATAGAAGGGGTCTTCACTTTTGAAGCATGTTTTATTGCTATGGATTTTCTTTGATGGCTAAATGTAGGCAAACATACAATATTATGATAAGGTGCTTAGGTGCCCATATATCTATTAAAATTTTGTTATTCCAAGTACTCAGGAGCTACATCATCATGTGCAGTGTCTCTGCTTGCAGTGTGTGTTTTGAAAGGTGAAAGTAGCAGCCTGGCAGCACTGCATTCTGCTTTCAGCTGAGTGAGTTGAAACTCTTTTAATTATGTTCCTTTTTGATGCAGCACCGGATGGGTGGTTTGTTAAGCACTTTGCAAAGCTGCTTTTTTCCCTGAACGTTGCAGCTCTCTACAGCTTTTCTGAGCTCTCTTTTATTGTAAGAAGGAAACACATCTCCCCAGTCATTTTTTTAAACAAGCTTTTAAAAGCAGTGAACAGCAACGGTGCTATTTCCTGTTAATCATGACAGCAATGCTGAAAAAGAAACTAAAGTGAGCACACCTCTTATGTCTCTGCAATTCATTTTGATTTTTGAGATGACATTTTGGGAGAGTGGTTGTACTCTGCAGTGGAGGGAAGTCTTATAAAGCTGGGGAGGAATCACCAGACATGCTTAAATAGGGAGTTTCTTCCTTGACTGGTGCTGTATTTTGGGAGATGCTGCTGTAAAAAGTAAAAGCGTTTGCTCCAAACCTTTTCAAAGAGACCATGGTGCTTTTTGCTGAAGGTACAGAATGGTCAGCCAGCAGTTTCTGTGCTGCAAAGAGGGATGGGGCAGTGCCCCTTTGTGCCTTGCTGGTAGTCTTGTGTGTGCTCCTAAATTGGTCACCTATTGCTGCTCTTGATTAATCTTAGAAAATTATAACCACATCTCTCGACAAACTTCATCAAATAATAGGAAATACTACCAACTTACCCATTTGAAAATTGTCCATTTTTCCATCTCAGTGAAGCTGAGATTTTTTTTTTTTTTTTTGCTTTTAAAATGTGGCCTTGTCTTTGAACTGTTTTTTATTTCACTTCTGGCAGGCTGGACGATCACTGCACAGCTATGGAGAATGAACCAAACACCACCACATGTTCTGCATCTACAACCACCATCACCACCACCTCCACTTCCAGGACACAGCTGCCACAGATATCAGTCTACAGTGGTGCTGACAGGCATGCTGTCCAGGTACTGGGCTGGATGTTCCTTCCTGTCCTGCACACTGCTCTCCAAATACAGGCATTGCAGGATGCTTTACACAGGATTAACTTTCCATTCTTAATTGCTATCCTCTTGGTCAATCTCTGACTTGATGGTTTTCAGAAGATACTGTTTACCAAAGGGTATCAGACCACTTAAGAACAGTACAGGGTGCAGGCCTGCCTCCAAATAAGGGAGGGAGAAATACTGTGCCTGAAAGTTTATTTTTTTTCAGCATTCCCTAAGGGTATGGTTTATTACCATAAAACTTAACAGAATATCACAAAGCAATTTGTTTGACCATCATTGAGTACAGGGATCCAGAATAGTATAACTGCTGCTTGGGATCCAGCCCCCTCTTGCTGGTCTTTAAATTATATCTTGAATTCTGTATGGTCTGGTCTGTTGGGTGTGGTAATTGAGTCTCATGCTACCCTGCTCTTTCAAAAAGCAGAATATTATGTAGAACTTGTTGACAAGAACCTAAGAGGCTTGGATGTTGTGTTGTGAATGATGCTGTATTGTCACCTAATTGTCAGGCTTGCCTTGAAAATGTGAATATGTTGACTGTAGTGACTTGGTGACAAAAAAGTAAGTTCTGAGCAAGTTCAGTATTACTTGCTTGGTGTGAAAATAATCTATTTGGTGTTATTTCCTTGTAAAGGTAAGCTTGAGCATCATGTCAACATGATGTGTACTTTGTAATTGTAATTAATTACCTACTGATTCATCACAGGTTATTCAGCAGGCCTTGCATCGTCCTCCTAGCTCAGCTGCTCAGTACCTCCAGCAGATGTATGCAGCCCAACAGCAGCATCTAATGCTGCAGACTGCTGCTTTGCAGCAGCAGCACTTAAGCAGTACCCAGTTTCAGAGTCTGGCAACTGTACCACAGGTGAGAGTGGAGATTGCTGAAAAAGAATGCTGTACTACTTCCTAGAGCAGGGCTACAATTCCAGAGTGTTGTCAAACATAACAGCTTAAGTGCCTGAGCTTAATGTCTCCTGGATAATTCACTGTTATATTTTAAGTGCTTTGTTATTTTAAATTCTATCTTCCTGCAAACTATTTGGAGGATTTTGTCCAGTGTTCTAAATGCTCCAGTAGGCAACCCATTCCATGCTTTACTGCATACATTATAAAGCATCATGTAAATCATCAAACAGTAATAAAATAAATTTTAAAGTTAACTACTTCAATCATTATCCAATTTTTAAATCTAAAATTTAATGGGGAAGGCAGTGAATGCCAGTGTGTCTTAGTGAAATCAAACAAAAATAATAAACATCTGGTATCTTTGTATGTTTTTTCCACCCATTTGGCTGCATTATAAGTAAAGCCAAAATAAAATATAAACAATGTGGAAATGCAGGAGGTGAATGACATTTCATTTTTGAAGCACAGCTTTTAACGTTAGTGAACACTGGAGGAGACCCAGGAGGCAGTGAAAAGATTTCCTTGAACCTCATTTGACCTTGGATTGAGATTACAGTCTTTTAGAGATAGGTGCTTGCTAATGAATTTACCCATGAAAATGCCAAAACAGAGTTGAAGACATCAGGGATGTAGCTGTTTGTGGTCAGAACTGGGGCAGACTCTATGCTCCTGGCTTTTTCTTCTATACCTTTTCTATTAGATCATGGTAATACATTGATTTGTCCTTTTTTCTTTTTATTTGGTGATGGATTTGTGTGTTGTGTATGCAGTTACCAAGGCAGAGCAAAGAAAATCAGACTGGGGAAGGCCAGGAAGTTTTGTTATGCAGTCTGATAATACAGAGCTCTTAAGTCACTGTCCCTGTATTCATCTGAAGGGCTGGAGTAGTGTACTGTTACAGACAATACATGTGCATAAATTACCATTCTAGAGTATGAGAGTGTTCTTTAGAGCATTTATAATTTGTTTGTTTTTAGAAGAATCTAATAATAGAAAAATGATGTGGGTTTTAATAATAGTTTTAATTATGTGACATTTTAAGTTCTGAGTCCCACAGGTATCGAGCTGAGCAGTTAGCTGTCAGTTTTTCATTGCCTGTTTGATAGACTTTACCTCTAATAGTTTTGGTTTTAGTCTTGATTGGCAAGAATCTGCAACCCTACTTGAAACTGGGTAGGAATTTAAGGCACTTATCACCTTGCAGATGGCATTCCCTTGTGTGGAGGGCACTTTGCTGAAACCTAATTCCACTGAGTAAAGAATTTTTAACTGTTAACTCGGAGAAAAGGTGATGGTAGAGAGGGATATTTCTGCTTTGTTTATGCAATAATATGAACATCACTTAAACACTTCTTGATTTCAATATTTGACACATATTCTTGCTATTTAGGCAAGCCTGTCAGGTGGGAGGCAATGCACTTCCCCCACTGGGAGTGTCACTCAGCAGTCAAGCATGTCGCAGACCTCGGTAGGTAACTGAACAAAGCCCTCCATCCATTCTCAACCCCTCTTGGTTATTGTGCAGTTACTTGGAGAGAAACAAAAAATATTTTAGTATTTAAATGTGTGTGGTTCAAAACAGTGTTGCAGAAGCAGTAAATAGAAGCATGAGGACTCTGTAGTAAGTGTTGGCTGTGCTTCCAGTGTCTGCCAGCCGTCCTGGTGCTGCCAGCAGCTACCATTGCTGGCCACTCTTGGAGGCTTCCCCAGTCCCAGCCCACTCGTGGTGCTGGGAGGGGCAGCTGCACAAGCACTGGTGACTCTTCAGAGTGCTGCAGGAGTCAGTCCCTGAGCTTTCATCCCTTATATGATTTCTCACTGGCTTTTCCACATTAGTTTCTTTACTCAGGGCATAGTGTAGGTTAAAATCATAACTGTGTCAGTGATTAAAGAGCACCAAATCTAAAGATCCAAGTTGATGCTCTCATAAATATAAATGAAACTGATTAAGTGCTTGTAGCATTAATTCTTTTATTGATTGTCATGTTTTATCATGCATCTTTTATGCATTTTCAGTTACTTTATCCATATTCTAGGCATGTGCTCAGGTATCAGCTATTAACAGCTCTGTCTTTGGTTTACGCTGTGTTTCTTTAAGCAGCATCCTCAGACATGTAATTTGCACACTTTTTATGTACAGTTCTACAGTGAGTAGGACTCTGTTAGTCCTGCAGACATCCTGCTTACTAATCATACCCTCAAGCTGTTCATTGACTTCAGTGCATAGCTTCAGTGATTTAGCTGTTATTTTAGCTCTCACAGCATTGCTTTGGCTTACAGTTGTTAGCAGTAAATTCATTCATTCATTGAATTTAAGAGGGGAAGTCTTTAAAGATGCTGATGTTAAACTAACAGAATAATTGGGCTGGGATTTTTCACAGAAAAATTTTGAGTAAGTAATGAAAAAGAGCTGGGCACTTAACTCTGTTAGACTGCTTAGAGAAAGGAGGAAAAAAAAAAAAAAGGAAAAAAACCCAAACAAATCAAACCACAACAGCTTTGGTTTGAGAAGATGCTAAAGAGCAATTGTTCAGGAGCATTTAATATGAAATTCTATAAAGTTTTTGTTTCCACTCATTGTTGAATTTGTGTATGTAGAGTGATGAATCAAAGTCCACACAAAGAAGTGTCCTGATCAGAGTGCATGACAGGCATAACAGAGGGTCTCAGTCCAGTCAGTTAACAGAAACATTTAAAGATTATTGAATATTAACATTCAGGTGTTTTGCTTAAAATATCACAAGCTCATGCTACATATTCTGTAAATTCCATGAGGTCTATATTTCATAATTGTTGATTCTCATAATTTATTATTATTACTTACTGCTGAACAGTTGCTTGCACTTTAAGCACCAACATGTACAATCTTGCCAGAATCCAGCTTGGTGATGATTGGCCCAATATATTTTTGATATCTTTACAGTTCAGAGCTTTCAACTGCCCCTGCCATTTTTGTCAAAGGCTCTCTGGCTTTAGACCCTCGCATGAATGAATTTCCATGACAGGAACAATTTTTTTGTTTTCTTAGATTAACCTCTCCACCTCTCCTACACCTGCACAGATAATAAGCCGTTCACAGACCTCCAACACCACCAGCAGCAGTATTACCCAACAGACTATGTTGCTGGGGAGCACCTCTCCAACCCTGAGTGCAAGCCAGGCTCAAATGTATCTACGAGCTCAAATGGTAAGTTTTAATTCATTCTTAAGCTTGGCTTTGGTCTGTTTCCACCACCACCACCACCATAAAAAACCCCACAACTTAACTGTTTCTGGTTTTTATTGTTTCTATAATGGTTTTCTTTAGTTTCAGGTAGCACTGAGAATTTAGTCACTAATTTGTGAATATGTATCTTCTAAAACACTGCAGGCATCAGAAGCAAAAGGATTGCTCTGGCTTAGTTCTCTGGTGAAGTTTGCTCAAGTGTGTTTAGCCTGATTGTTCTGTAATTATTAAATTGATCAACCAAGGAAAAATTTAAAAAAAGAGCATGGGTCTTTCCAGTGTGCCCTTCTACCTGTCCAGAATTTTCCTCAATATGTAGAGCAAATATTTTACATTATCTATTCTGCATTATTACCATTTTGTTTATTTAAACTTGCTCTTTGAGTAATTTCACCTAAAAGTAAAAAGGTAAACCTCAGATGCCATCTATTGCTACATGTAAGTTATGTATCACTTTAAATTTTGCATGTTTTATTGCATTTTTTCCATATATTTTCAAAGTTTCAGCATGTTACTGGATATTTTTTCTTGCTTATCAGCTTATTTTTACTCCTGCGACCACTGTGGCTGCTGTCCAGTCTGACATTCCTGTTGTCTCATCATCTTCCTCATCTTCCTGTCAGTCTGCAGCTACTCAGGTGAGTTTGTGTAAATTTATTAAAGCTGTTTCCAGTAGAGTGGGCCAAAACTGAAAAGGAAACACTGTGCTTAAGTTGACTTGTTTATAAAAACTACTACTGAGTACTGGTTATGTACAACTTCAGTGACTTCTGTTTGCCATCATCACACATTTAGAAGCAACTAAAGTTAGGATCCTGGATATGATACTTTAGGTCTTCATAAGTAGCTGTTATCTTTTATTATCTTTAATAACTTCGTTAATAACTTTGTTTTAATAACCAGCTGAACTTGTGTCACTCACTGCTTAAGATGCTTTGTGTTAATCACTTTGAAGGCACAATGAAAGATAAAAAAGGCAAGTTAGAAAACAATGTCATGAACAATTTCCAGTTCTTTTAAAAGTTTGATAAGAAAAAAGACTCCTGTATTTTCTTTATCATTGAAGTAATTCGAGATTGCTGTTTTTCTCTAAATTTTATAGCTTGAAAGGTGCTCTGACAGAGAGATACTTAACTTCTCATGTATTTTGATCACAGGGGCTGAGAAGCATTACATACCAGTCAGTTTTTACAATTTTCCCTGGATGTTTGTCACCGAAGTTTATAGGTTTGGTTTTTTTTTTTTCACATTTCGCTCATTTTCCAGGTTCAGAACTTGACGCTGCGCAGCCAGAAGTTGGGTGTGTTGTCAAGTTCCCAGAATGGCCCACCAAAGAGCAGCAGCCAAACTCAGTCCTTGTCTCTGTGCCCTAACAAACCTGTACCCAGCTCCAAGGGCAGCCAGGCAGATCCCTCAGAAAGCAATAAAAAAGGCGAGAGTCCAACCCCTGAGTGCCGGAGCACTCCCGTCACACGGACATCAAGCATCCATCACTTAATAACACCAGGTAGGACGGAAAGGGAACTATAAGAAGGGTATTTTAGTTTAAAAGTTGCTTTGTATGCTCTAATTCCATCAGAATCTTATGGTCTCTGACCATGTTCTTTGTAGATATTCCACATAAGATGTACTGATTTGTTGGTAATGGATGTTACGCGGGGTTTAGATTTAGCAGGAAGGTGCTGCAGTGTTCTTAAATCACAAAACACAATGTAGGAATTGCAACAGGCAGCTGGATCACAGTACAAATTATTCTCATTACTGGTTTGTCTGTATGCTCTTTGTCAGGACATGCCATCCCCAGGCTCTGTGAAGCAATATGTGGGCTGAAACCCCTCAAGCCGCTTCCTCTTCCCAAAAGTTCCGCCCTCCCCACGTATTATTTGTGGCATCAGAATGTTCTTAGATCAAATCCTTTTATAAATCCCTAAGTTATAGTGCCTCAGAATCATAGTATTTTGCATTAAGAGATAAAATAAGTATGCAGTTGGTTAGATAGGCATTTACGTTGCATACAATATATTTGCATTTTAGCTTCCTTGTTTTGAAAGAGTTCCAGGGTAGTAACTCCTGTAAAGGAAAATCCCATCCTCACTAACAGAATAAATGAAAAAACAACATAAATGGATTGTTTCCCAAGTGGAAAAGACAAAGCAAGAGGTTTGCATGTGGAGGAAAATACTTGTGTGTGTGCTGTAAGGAATTTCTAGCTGGTCACTGGTTCACTTAGGGGTGATATGGTATCCCTGGAAGCTTCACTGTTTTTAGAGTCATGCAGTTCAAGTTCAGGCAGATACTTTGAAAGGTATTAATTCATACTGAACTCTTGTAATTTTGTTCAGCCTCTTAAAATCATATCACCTAGACTTTAACTTAGTGATTATCAATAGTAATCTTAGGACTAGCACTAAAAAGATAAGTTTAGATACTTAGATAGAATGTACATATATGTGTGTGTGTATATATATATATATATATACACACGTAAAAAGCATGGCTATGTTCCTTTATTCATTGCTGTATTTTGCTTTGGAAATTTATATATTCACCTACAGATTTTGTTGTGTACTATGCTGCCAAAAAAGGTATTTCTTTAACATAGATCTAAAGGGTTGAAAAATGAAGATCTAAAGGTTCTTACTTTGCAGTAAAAACTTTATTTCTTTTAATATTTGTATAATGTTCTCAACTCTTAAAAAAATAAATACTAATTTTCACTTTTTTTCTCCCCTGCACAGCTTCATATTCTCCCTTGCAACCTCATTCTCTAGTAAAACATCAGCAGATCCCACTTCATTCACCACCTCCAAAGATTTCCCATCATCAGCTGATACTGCAGCAGCAGCAGCAAGTCCAGCCAATTGCACTGCAGGCTCCTCCAGGCCAGGAACCCCCTCCCTCACAGCACTGTCTGCCACTTCCCAGCCATGGTCTTCCTCCTGCTCCCAGCAGTGTCCAATCTCATTGCTCACCTCTCCACATCCATCCTCCTCCTCTAACTCTGTCTCCTACTCCATCCCAGTCAGCTCAGCAGTCAGTAGTGGTATCCCCTCCACCTTCTCACTCCCCTAGTCAATCACCCACAATCATTATCCACCCTCAAGCACTTATTCAGTCCCAGGCAAGCTCCCTGGTGCCAACAGCTCTTCAGCCAGAGCAGAGTACTCCTCAGCAACCTCCTACCAGCTCAGTTAGACCAATTGCCCAGCCACTCAACCTTCCCTCCCACCTCCCACTGCCATCTTCCCCTGCTGTACACATAGGCTCAGTAGATCAGCCCAGCTTAGTTTCCCCAAGCCAACAGATTGTGTCCTCAACACCCCACCAGCAATATTCAGCCTTGCAGTCCACACCTATCCCTCTTGCAGCTCCTCCTCAGCTGTCAACATCTTCAGCCCAGATTCAACAGCTGCCCTTGCAGTCTGTGCAGTCTTTACAAGTGCAGCCTGAAATTCTGTCCCAGGGCCAGGTTTTGGTTCAAAACACTTTGGTTTCTGAGGAAGAACTTCCTGCTGCAGAAGCTTTGGTCCAGCTGCCATTTCAAGCTCTTCCACCACCACAGACTGTGGCAGTAAATCTTCAAGTGCAGCCATCAGTACCAATTGAAACTCCAGTGGTAAGTAGTGATACTGCTCCTCTAAAAAGCTGTAAATCTGACCCACTGTCAGCAGTTCTGTAGATTTGCTTTAAGAGTTTTGAGGAAAATACCTCATAATCTCTTATAACTACTAGTGCTTGATAGTCTTGGTGGACTCTACTGAAATACAAACTTTTATTACAGTGCTTTTTAAGACAGAGGACTCTTGGCAGATTTGTCATTATGATACAGAGCTTGCATTTTGAGGATGTGTTTAAATAACTCCAAATGTGTGTGTAAATAAAAATACAGAAAACTGTAAAGATAAGACATTCAGAAAGTCAAGTTCTTTGGTCTGTTTGATAGAACTGTGCCTCTCGTGTTTTTCTATTTGCAACAAAAAACTTTAATTTTGCTCTCAGACCTTTTGCTGTCCCCAAAATTCATTTGGTTTATGCAGTTTTGGTTTATTAGGAGATTAGCATATTTTAACAGTCTAACTGTTAATTTATTTTAAAAACTGTATTTATGCAACTCTTTTAAGGTATTAAGGTAGAATGGAAATCTCTCTAAAGCAATAGTTTGTTGGATGCAGATTTACCAAGTGGAGAATGTATGTGAGGAA
This sequence comes from Heliangelus exortis, assembly GCF_036169615.1. Classification (NCBI taxonomy): domain Eukaryota; kingdom Metazoa; phylum Chordata; class Aves; order Apodiformes; family Trochilidae; genus Heliangelus; species Heliangelus exortis. Next base: position 21,905,629 of record NC_092430.1, read on the forward strand.
GAGATGCCTGAGGAATCAGATTGTGTCCATATGGCTCGAACACCCACACCACCCACTTTGTCTCCACCAGCCATAACCTTGGGCAATGGAGAGGCTCTTGATTCAGAAGATCCTTTGTCAGGTAAGAACAAATGTCAAACTGAGGTAGCTCTCAGCTTAGAAACTTCTACTAGGTATTAATGGTTCAAAACAAAAATCTAGTATTTTGATTTGTATATATACATAATTTAATGGTATTTTTATGTAGAAGAAACTATATGAACCGTACTAGAAATTAATGTGATAAAACAAATTAATCAGTCCCAAAGGTATAGTTTGTGTATGTATTTAAAACACATATAGCATGGAAAATGCCTATTTGAGCTCTTTAGCATAATTTTATACTAAAATCTTTAAAAGGAGTGTCAATCCCCAGTTAATCTTTAAGTGATAGCTCTGTGATACGGGCAGAATATATGGGTGGTCTGGTGTGAAGATTGATTTTGCAGAATCAGGGTGAGCAATCAGGAATTGCTGTTGAAACAGTTGACTACACTGTTTCTTTTTCACACCATTTTTTTATATGTCACTGTAAGGAGTTGAGCAAAAGCTCACAAGTTTTTCTTCTTCAGTGGATTTGAAGATATCCATGCCTTGTCCTGCAAACTGATATAATTTCTTCTGAAATGCTAAATGTACAAATACATCCTCTCTCTAAACATAATATAGTCTGTGTGTCTCTATACACACACTGTACCTACAGCTGGGTGCTTAGTGTCTTGATGCTGTATATACTTGTGACACTGCAGGTTACTGGGGCTCAAAGTATCCCTGAAGAGAAATTCTCTCTTTAGAAATACCTCAGCTGCTCAGTCTTGAGAATCCAGTGTTTGAAAAATCTTGTTTCTTCCTTTAACTTATGGGTTTGTGATTTGTGTAGGTAGTTAATGGCCAACTATGCTTGTAGGGACTGAGTAAAGAAAAATGGTTATCTGAGAACTATTTGTGAAATGGTCTGTCAAGGAAAAACATCTTGTTTTGAAGGTAAGTCTAGAAACCATAGGGAAGAGCCTTTGTTACAGGATGATGGGTGCAGAGCTGGGTGTGTTCATCACTTCTTATTTCTAGAATTCTGAGCCAACTGTTGGACATAAGTGCTAAAAACATAACATACTTTGTTATATATTTTTTTTTTCAGAACATGGTGGACTACCTTCAGTGACATCATCAGTCAGTGCCTCAGTAATTAAATCTCCATCTGATCCTTCACATGCCTCTATTCCACCACCACCTCTTCTGCTCCCAGCAGCAACAACAAGGAGCAACAGCACATCAATGCCCAATAGCATTCCTAGCCTAGAAAATAAACCTCCACAGGCTATTGTTAAACCACAGATCCTGACCCATGTTATTGAAGGCTTTGTGATTCAGGAGGGGTTGGAGCCATTTCCTGTAAGTCTAAAAGTTGCTGTGAATTTTGTTGTTGCTAATTTTTGAAACAAAACTCTTTTTAAGGATGATGTTATTTACAGCCAGTAGCTATTTAGGTCTGGAATCAGTTTTCAGATGTTGGTTTTGACCTTTTTTCCCCTAGCCTGCTTCTTACAACAGCTCAGTATAGCTGTATATTGTTTGTATTGTCTTACCTATATAATTGGAACTCGTGCTACTGTTTGGCTTGTCTGTATCACTGGATGACAAGGTACTAAGTGAAAACAGAGACAGGCTGTATCCAGAGATAACTACATTCTGGGCTGCCTATTGCAATAACTTTGTTTTACATTTTGTCTCTCTCCTAGGTACCTCAGTTTAAGTGATTTAACTTAAACCTCTGAGATGAGGCTGTGTTAAAATTCTGAAACTGTTAAAATGTTGTTATTTAATGTCCTAGCAAGCTTCTTAGTGAGCTTGGTGTGATTAGTATTGTGTCTGGTAAGAATTAGTGTTGAAACTTTTAAACCCACAAATGGACAATTTAAAACCTATGAGCCTCCCTTATTTAATTTAATGTGTGTCTCATTTTCCCTTCATTTCTCTAGATAATGCACTTCCTCCTTTGTTAAATGTAATTGCAGACTGCAGAGCAGCATTGAGTCTTTGTGTTTGTTTGAGAAATAGTATGTAGAGCCTTGGCACTATATAATAATGATTCACTGATACAGAACAGAAACTGTGATTCTAGTCTCAGTTACCACTGCTAAGTCAAATATTGTTTTTAGTTATTAATTGCTCAGTTAATCACTGTTGCTTTGCTTTTATTGCAATAGGTAAGTCGTTCATCTTTGCTGGTAGAGCAGCCTGCAGAAAAAAGGTTGCTAGTGGAGGGTCAAATCATGAGTGTTGTGTGTGTTGAATCAGACTTGCAGAATACAAAACCTGCAGACAACTCTTCGGACACAGAGATAGAGGATATGATTGCAGAAGGTTTGTAGTTTTTGTTTAAGTATCCATTTTTTCCTTTCAGTTCTGTATGCATTACAGAATCCCATCTAACCTCTACTTCTGGTATCTTTCTCCAGTCTTTACACTCCAGTCTTCATCTACCAGAAACTATTTTCAGATGTTTTTTGCACATCATAACAGCAATTGCTGTGGACAGAGAAATGTCAAATTGTGCACTTGTCCTGCTCAGAATGCAGTCGTCTCTGGCACCACTCAGATGCCAAAAATGTCAGTCAAGTTTCCCATGCAGTATCTGACATAATCATTATCATGGCTTTTCTAAAGTTTGGCAATCAACTATTTTATCACACCACTTTTCCTGTTCAAAGCTGAGTGTAGGTAGCCTCTCATGGGTGTTACAAAATGGAAGTTAAACCATGGCCTGTCACAGAAATTTTTGTATAAATTCACCCAAGACTTGGAAGTCCCTAATTTATCAGCCACCTCTGAATATTCTCTTCCACATCTTGAGCAGTTGCAGAGGAGCTGGTTTTGGTGATCTGTTTGAACTTGTCTTGGTTTCATTCTCTTAAAATATTTTTTTTTCTGCCTTCATATAAAAAGTGTACTGAGCAGGGTGAGAAGGGACAAACACAGTTTCTGGTACTGCTACAGGCCTGTGTTGGGCAACCCACTGGAAAAAGTCAGGTCATTGCAAGTGTCACCATAGCTGTACTTCAACTGCTTCCTACTCCAGGCATTGTCATTTGGCACTTAATTAATAATTAACAGCCCCTCCCCTGATCTTTTCATGCAGGAGTTTTCAAGGTAGCAACACCAATGGTAGTTCTGCCTTGGTGAAAGATACTGAAGTGTTGTACCTCTGCTCAAACTGAAAGGTACATTTTTACATCTAACACTGATTTGCCATTGGAACTGGCTTAGCTAGGAAACACATCACTGAAAAGAAATATTAATAGATTGCAGTCCTATTACATGTTTTTATAATATCTGTGTGAAGAAGTCAGAAACTCTGAGAAGATCTTTTTCTATAGAGAGTGAAATCTGTGACTTAGCTTTGCACAGTTTTCTGGTAATCAAAGTATTTAATTAAACGTGTTAGCTGCTTGAAATTCTTCTACCTGCCTGCTTCAGATGAGAAATTTGAACATAATTTTGTTATTGAAACTGACTTCCTTATGTCCCTCTCCTTTCTTTAGAGGGAATGGATGAAATGGAAAGTGATCTCCTGAAGTGTGAATTTTGTGGGAAAATGGGATATTCTAATAAATTTCTACGGTCTAAAAGATTCTGCTCCACATCTTGTGCCAAAAGGTACTCAGTCTAGTTACTGCTTATCATTACCTCGTTAATTGAATAGCACCTAAATAGTATCTGATGTTGAAAAATAAATAAAGAGCAAAACATGACAGGCTTCTACCTGAATTAGCTGAGTATATGGGTCCCACGTATAGTATATAGTCACACAAAGGACTACAGTGGATTAAAATATATTTTAAGAAGAAAGACAAAAGGAATTACAGTTAAATTGTGGACCTCATACCAGGTGGTGCTGTGAATGCTGTTGGGCTTATGAGAAGATGACAGGTATCATGGAAGAGAAATTATAAAGGGTTAGTAAATGTCTGGAAATTGGTGCAGAGGTTTATAGACCACAAATAGTTAAAGAATTGTGATATTCCTATTGTCTTCCCCTTTGTGTTGGGCAGTGTCAGAGAAAGAATGCTGGGCTAGGTGGGCTTTTGTACAGTTTTGAGGGGGGGGAAAAACCCCACTGAATTTATCTTATCATAATTGAAATGCTTCTTAGGCAAAAACATTTTTAAATGCTTTTAGTAACAGTTAAAAGATTCTATATTTGCATAGAGTAAAATAGCAACATTCATGAACATTTATAGTTTAGTGTTTTCTAAAGCTTCCCCTTGAAAATAAGAAGTGATACCAATTGCTTGTACATGGTTGGCAAAGGAAAACAGGGTTTCTCTTTCTCTTTGGGTTGCATATGCTGCCTCTGCTTCATTTTTTCTGAATGTAAGATCTTCCACTTTTATAGCTAGAAAATGGATATTTAATCCCAGATGCTTTAGAAATGGGGAATATTTCCCATTTCTAATCACCACTTGGATTTTGTTTGGCATCAGTATGCCTAGAGAGTATCTTGGTTTTTTGTGTCTGCTGCCTTTTGAGTGCCCCATGTGATACGTTTCCATTAGGTAGTGGTAATACATATTTTTGATTTGGTACTTGTTGGGACACTACCAGTGAAACAGCCTTAAGAAGGGATTTTGCCCCTCAAGTTTAAGATGGAATTTTTTGCCTCCATCCTTCTTTCACTGAGTGCCAGCTAGGTAAAGAAAATGGCAGCAAAATACATACTGTGTATTAACACTTAAGGTGTTCAGTGGACATTTCAGAGAAGCAGAATAAAGTGCAGGAGTATTTCTATCATGGAAAAATTTTAAGAATGGGAAAAACTGACTTCTCCTAGGGATGATCAAGAGGTATTTGATCTTCCATCAAGAATTAGAGTAAAGGGGCTTTCAGATACCTTTCTCTTTTATTTCTGTGACATGGGTTGTTGCTTTGCGTAGGGAGTGTTTCTGTAGACAACAATGTTGTTGTTGTTATTGTTACTTGATTGAATGCAATCCAACTATTAGTGGGTTCCTGAATGAATCTTTCTTCTTCAGGCACAGCCTTAGTTGCACTAAGAAATTTGGGCTGTTCTCATCAGACAAGAGCAGCCGCTGGAGCCGGAAATCCGAGAGCCAAAGTCTGGGGCGACGCGGGCGTCGGCCGAGCGGCCCCGATGGGGCATCCCGAGATCATTTTCTTAGGCAGGTCTGTGGAATATTGGCTTAAAACTGTTATCATTCTTCTGGGAATTACAAATAAAATGTAATACTGTAGTGTATTTGTGCTGCGTTTTCCAGCTTCCAATTACTTATCCATCTGCAGAAGAAGATGTGGCTTCTCATGAAGATGCTGTTCCAGCTGCCATGACCACCCGGCTGCGGAGGCAGAGTGAGAGAGAGAGAGAACGTGAGCTTAGGGAGATAAGAATGAGGAAAATGCCAGAGAGCATTGACTTGTTACCAGTGGTGCAAGCTGACCCATCAGTCTGGAGTGTTGATGAAGTTTGGGCCTTCATACATTCTTTGCCTGGTATGTAATGTGCAATGACTTGTTCCTTTTTTATTTTTTTAACAGTAAAGTTTCTTGCATTTTAGCATCTGTGTGATGAGGAGGTGGTGTGATAACAGCTCTAGTGTATTGGTTAGTTGGTGAGAGAAACTGGAATGTGTTTTGTTTCCTCTTGCTTGTTCCTGCAGCACAAATACCATATTGATAGAACTACTGCCCCTTGTGCTCTTGTGTCCCAGCTGATGGAGATTAGAGCTGTTTCTCCCTTCAGTCTGACTGCTGACAGGACATCAGACACACTTCCTCCCTTCCGTATTTCTTCTCTTCCCTCATTACTTGTTTATTCAACTGAAAGATTTGAAAGACCTGTCATTTGTGGGAATAAACAAGTTTTTTCTGTAAAGCTGAATTTTGTTTTACGTAGCTCTGCTCAGTAGCTGAAATGCAGAGAACTTCTGCATCCAGACTCTGCATATTCTGTTGTTAGACACAGGAAACTCCATCTCAGTCTCTTCTCAAAGAAAACAAATCTGGGTTTTCCTTCTTGAGAAACTTTAGCTTGATAGTCACAGTTACCTTTACATCATCTTCTAGTTATTTGACATTTATTTATAATTTCCTAATTGCCATCAGTTGTAAAGTTTTGCTCCCCTCTCTTTCCCAAGGATGCCATTCTCTCTGATAAGATACTGTAATCCTTCCAGGTGACAAGGTAGGTCTCCATAACAGCAGTCATACAAGAATTTTTGTTGCTTACCCATGTCCCATGTTAAAACATTGAAACCAAGGTTAAGTTTGTTCCTAGTATTCTACTTTTTCTGCAAAGCTAAACCATTTTGCTGTGTATCCTGTTAACCTGATAACCTACTCAAAGAAAATACTCTGCAAGAACAATTAATTATCTGTTATAACAGGACAAGTTTTGTTCTTAGATGCAAAATCTTCTCTTGATCTCACATCCTTTGTAAATGCCATGGTCTGCCAGTCACTGTGTTCAGGTCTCAAGTCATACACAGTGATACCTTTCACAGAAATACTTGGTAGTTGACTTAGACAGGTTGTCAACATGTGAAAAAGAACTTTGGTGATGATGACAGAGCTGTTAAATCCTCCTGAGAACAGTCAGTTGTTTTAAGGTTTTCCATCATGTTCCTGGCAGAATTGTTTGCATGTGGTAGCTGAAACTGGCAGCACTGTTCTAGGAGCTCTCTGAAAACTCTGGGCTCCTTAAGAATAATCTTTGCTGATTGTGGTACAGTTTGTAGCTGGGCTGCAGTAGTGCATCTTCTGCACCAGAAATATTAAATGTTATGAGATACATGCAAGCACTAAAATGTTTCACTGAATTTAGTGGCTATGTAAATACTGTTTGTGACAAACTATTTTTTTTGTTGTTTCTTGAAGAAAGGACCTGCCTGAATTACACTCATACTTAACATCCATTTCTCTGGTATTTTGCTACTATCTTCCCATTTAGAGATCACTGCAATTTTCCTCTTGATGAAATGAGAAAACTGTCTTTAGAGCTTGAAATTTCCAACGACTGATTCTCCAGTAGTTACTGTTAATTAGAGGCTGTAGTAAAAATTACTTTCAGATTATCTCGGAAGTTTCCATCATAATCCTGAACTCCTGCATATACCTTAGATCCAACAAGCTAAAGGGATGAGCCTTGGAAATGGTGTAGCTGAACAGCTCTAGTGTGGGCAGAGTTACTGCATCTAGGAATGAACATTTTTGACTCAGTTACTCTTTTTTCTGTTGCCTTGTAGGCTGTCAAGATATTGCGGATGAATTTAGAGCACAAGAAATCGATGGACAAGCTCTCCTCTTGTTGAAGGAGGATCACCTTATGAGTGCAATGAACATTAAGCTTGGACCTGCACTGAAAATCTGTGCACGTATCAATTCATTGAAAGAATCCTAGGGGGTGAACATGAAGGTTTAAACAAGAGTTTCTCAGTGACAGAACCAACAGTAATATGCCAACACTTTCACTGTGGCGTGGCTTACTGTGCTCTTTTGTTAATTACATGGGGGGTTCCCCACATACAGACTTAAAAATAGTTCTTTGATTATACCAGGTAGTTCTCTGTAGTTTTCAAAAGCTAGTATGTTCATGGCAAAGCCTTGGAGTTGAAGTGGGAGTTCATGGAAAAACATGAATTAAAATATGGATTGGTGAGATATTGCTCAACAATCTACTTCATAAGTTTTAACACCCCAGCTCCCACCCCCCCAAATCTAAACACCATTTAAGTTGTATTGCTGTATTCTGAAAGGTTTTTCCCACATACAGCAGTTTTTTGGACTGAAATAACAGAATTGTCCACAGACTCTGTGGAAGCACTAATATCAGTAAAATGCTATGCATTTAGTTGTGCTCTCCAAGTTTCTTTTAGTCTTGAGCAAACCGTTTGTAAGGGGTAGGTTTGCAGCCAGTTTTCCTTGTGTAGGCTTAGCCTCATCTCTGCCATTGCAGTATTTTCTTGAAGTCTGGAAATACTGTAAACCATGCAGATGTCTCATGAAAATCCTCATCATCAGGCTACTGAAATGCAATGGCATGATGCTCTTGCCAGAGGTAACTGAAGCACATGTTACTTTACTCTTTGTATGCTGCTATGCACTAAGAGGGCATTAAGATGTTAGGTTTGTAGTTTTGCATGCTGCTAGGTAAACTAGACCAGCAGTTCTCAAATGGGAGTTCAGAATGGATCCTGAGAAGGTGTGAGAACACTCAGGGTTCAGGTTCCTAAATGCCTGGGCACAAGGGGATGAAAATTTCAGCCAGAACTAGCTCGTGTGGAGATGAGTGTCCTTGAAAGACTGGAGGTAGAGAAGGGATAGCATAGCTCTGATGCTCTTGTTCTAGATACCTCTTCTAACTTGTTTTTCCCTGTAGTGCATTCCCACTGCCTCACTGAAAGCTCCCAAGCACCTTTCACTTGTCCACTGGCAAGTGTGAGCTGGGATTGAAGCAGTCTGAGGAAGGAACATGGTGAGTTGCTGGATGAGGTCCTCTCAGAGCTCATTGTTGGAGCAGCTGGAGCTGCAGGTGGGCAGGAGGAATCTCACTGCTAGGCAGCTGTGGGAGAAATCTCCAGGGGTCCTTCTTTGTCCTTCTGGCAAGAGATTTTAAGTCAAAATCTCTTGCTGCAGACCCAGACAGTGGGATTTTAGTGTCTCCCTCCATCCTCTCTCTCTTGCACTCTGCAGAACAAATCCCTGTTTCACCAGTTACTGACACACTCAGAAGCTGTTTGGGCTCTGAGGCACCAGTGCCATCTCAGCCTTTGCTTCTCATCACCTGTGCACTGCCATTTGTGGATCTATTTTGTACCTTCTGTTCCCTCCCTTTTGTAGCTCCATTCCCTTTTTGTACAGACCTAGGTCCTAAGCTCCTGTATAGGGAAAGAAGGGCATGTGTGCTGATAGAGTCATTGTGTATATTTGAATTAAATATGTGTATGTGTCTGCAAATAATGTATTTTGTATTTTATGCAAATTAATGCATAGTATATCATACTGTAGGGAGATATTCAGGATGACCTTGAAGTATTTCTTTAAAGAAGAGGAACTGATCTAAAGTTTGAGAACTGCTGACCTAGATTAAAGGAGTCAATGCACATACACTGGCTGACAGGAAGGTTTATGACAGGTAGATTAATAATATATATTATTTAACTGACCTTAAAGAGTAAATTTGGATTACAGGAAAATCTGTGCTTCATTTTGCTTTGATTAGATGATCTCTTTGCTCCTATTAAAAGGCTTGCTACCTTTATCACCAGAGATCAACATTACAATAATTGTTTTTAGTTACAACTGTTCAAGCTTATTAATAGCAAATGTTATTGGTATTTTATTAACCACTGAAGCTCCATTGTTGTTACATTCTAGTAAGTGGTGAGAGCCCTTATCCAAAAGCACCAAAGGCTTTAGAGAAATCATTGATGTCTGGATTTATTTTGGAAGGAAGTTGCTAAGCACTTTCTAATTTGTTTTTTCTGTCTTCAGTTACTGTTGTCAAATAAACTTAGCTGAAGGCTGAAAGTTTGGCAAGGTTCATTTGAAAGATATTCAAATGATGGAGACAGTAAGTTCCCATTTGTAGCATTTCTGTAAGATACACCATGTAGCATATCTGTAACATATGTTCTAAAGGATACGTTCTGTTTTGATGAGCTAATTGAAGACTAAAGATATCCTAGATATTTATCCTTTGGCTTTTGTCTTAAAAGTTTTATTATTTTTATACGAAAATTTCACTGGCTAATTTTTAATGTCTTCTGATTGTACTGTTCTTTGGCAATGTAAAAAGTAGGTATATGTCAACGTGATTTGATAATGGCTTAAGGCATATTTGAAAATGTGGAGTTATGTGTCTTATTTAGAGCTGCAGTTAATCACAGTGTTGTTAAATGCATGAGAATATCATGGTTGTTTTTAATTTTGCTTTATTAGACAGCTTTCAGGAGACCTTCTACAGAGGGTGCTTATATGTGACCCTTGGACATAATCACTGACAGATGCCAGGAGCTCAGAGCAGACCTGATTAATGCATGTCTGTTCTGGTTCTTCTGGTACACCACATTTTCTGTGGTTTTGGGAGAGCCACAGATAGTGAGTTATGCTTTAAATATTCATGAATGCAGCAACAAGGAATTTGGGCCTTAAGCATATTGAGATTTTTTTTTTTTCCCCTTCGCTGGTTTTGGCATTAAGGAGGAACTTAAAAGCAGACAGCAATCCTAATCCATACTGATAGAAGTGCACGTGGAGGGTTTGCCAGTACAGCTCAGTCAATAAAAATAATTTTAAAGACAAATCACACCTGTATGTGAAAGTAGGCTGGAAAATTTCCAAGTGCAATTGAAGCTTTGGAATTTACTCAAAAAAGCAATATAATACGTGAAGTAATATTCCTGCAGAACCATTTTGTGTGCCATTCACTTATTTCTGATGAGATCTGTGAAATTTTCCCAGGCTTATACTGCCATTTCCCATGGCTTTTTCAGCAAAGTAAGCTAAACCTTTAACTTATTTTTGGACAAATCACAAGTGTGAATCCAGCTTTTTTGATAGGACAGATGGAGTCCATCATAACTGCAGATGTGGCAGAAAAGAAATGGGATAAAAATAAGCATTTGATCAGGTTTAGGATAGCTTTTGACTAACTTCTTGACCTTGGCTGTAAGGAAATCTTCAGGTATAAAACCATTTCTTAACAGTAGCCTGAGTGAAAGTTTATGTAGTTGAGACATCAATCTAGGATATTTTTTTTGTAAATGCTCACCAAAAGTAATTTATCAGAGGTGGACAAACTAACATTTTAAAGAGACTTAGCTAAAAGCAAAAGTACAAGACAGAAAATCACCTTTATCCTGGCCCAAACCAGGACAGTACTAAATCAGGGTATCCTTGCTGATGATGGGATTAGGCTAGAAGCACAAATACTGATTCACCAGGCATGTCTTGCCCAGGATGTTGCCATCCTCTGGCAGCAAAGTTGTTGTTGGAAAAGTACAATGAGATATTCTGCACACACAACTCCCTCTTCAAGTAGTCTTTGTGTTACAGTGTTATCAAACCAATAGTGATGAGGAAAGGTGTGTTAAGGAATGAAGGCTTCTGTTAACGAGTGCCAAATATGTCTATTTAGCTTTGAAAACACATAGAATATCTCATTAGTGTTCATTTTTAAGGGGTTTGTTACAGGAGGGAAGTGCAGAAGTTTCTCATAAAGGGTTAACACTTTAGCCACTGTAACCATTAATATCAAACTATCCTATCAGAACTAAAGACAATAAAGCATTTGAATGGTTTAAGGCCATTAATTGCTGGCACAGCATGAAAAGTAATGTGCAGAGGAGACAGAGCAGTGGTTGTCTGCAGTGTTACCACCTCCTCTCCTCTTCCCATCTGGCAGTGAAACTGGACTCCTGTTCTACGGAGTAATGGTTATATGGCTGGCTTTGAGGTTCAGTGGTGGGACTTCCCAGAAGCCCCAGAAAAAAAAAAAAATGCACAAAGAGAGGAAAAGATGCAGGCTGCTAAGAGGGGAACAGGATAAAGGTCACTTCACAACAGGTTTCTCCCTCTTGAAAACGTCCACGGATAAAAGTGGATTTACACAGAGCTAACATTCATGTATTTCAAAATCATCATTGCATAGCAGTAGGCCCAGAGGCTGCCATTAGGTACTGTGTGAAGCCCTGTACTGCCCCTGTTACCAACTTGGTGGGTGTAGTGACAGCTTAAGCCTCTTGGACACTTTCCCCAGAGAGCAAGAGAAAATGAAATGAGTAATAATACAGTGATGTAACACCACTGCATTAATGTTTGCTTTGGGTGCATGCTGTGGCTTCTCTGCAGAAAATAAAATTTGAAAAGCTCCAGATCACTTCACAGGCACTGCAGCAATTACAAGAACTCTGCCACATCAGGATAGAGAGGGGGCTGTGCAAACTTGAATTACAGGTTGAGAGGCTGAACCATACTGATAAATAACACACATCAGCAGCCTTATGCAACTTCTTGCTGTTCCAGTTCTGTGTATGTTAATGAATTGGAAGGGTGAGATTAACCCCATAAAATAGAAGCATCTGAAACCTATGTTCTCGAAAATTAACTTTGCCCTCATCTGGTGTTAATTGAATTTTAAAGGAGGAATTTTTCTTTGCCTGCCAAGTCTGTAGGGATTAGTTGATTCCACGATCTTCTGGAATGCCTGGTGCATTGCTGTATTTGAGACATGTGCTGGGTTTTTTTTTTCCCATAGAATTAGGTTTTGTAAATATTTTGTCAACCCCATTTCAGTGGGTGTCCAGTTTATATAAAACCTGAAGAAATGCTGTGTCAAAAAAATGTGTTTAGACATGGCTTATCCTGCAGCATCTCAAGTGCTAAATAACAGCAATTAAAATTTGAGGGAGAGATTGCTCAAGGTTGTTTTTCAAATTATCATGCTTTCCTACTTCTGACATGGAAATAGAATCTCATCCAAATACATTTTCCAGTATAAAGGATGAAGGTTTTTGTGGTGCCAAACACTTCAAACCCTGTTGCTAAGCATTGCCGCCTCTTATTGCACTAGTTTTAAAGTTCTGTTTTCCATCATTTACTGTCCTTTTGGTGGCCTTTTTCATAGATTTTTTTCCCTCAAACATTTGCTGTTTAAAAAATGCTTGTGTCCTTTTGATTGTGTCACTGAAACCTCAAATTTGCCACAGAGTGTGGGTGAAAGAAGCACTATGTGGGGTGAAGTAATAAATCAGAATGGTAATTGGACTTTGATATATTGCAGAAATCTAAGAATAATATATGATTCAGAAGTGACTGTGTATTCTTAAGGAGTGACATACTGGAATATTCTTTTATAAGAAATTTTAGCCCACATAGCATTAAATTCTGCAATTAAATCTATGTCTATAATTGATGTATAGTAATGTAAATTGTAACCCAGAAATTAAATTTTACAGTTGAAGAGCACACAGTGAACTATGTAAAGATGATAATCTTCACTTTGTGAATCATTTTTTTAAAAAAAAGCACTTTCCTATTGCCAACTAGCATGTGAATGAATTTTAGATTCTTGCATTCGTTATGATCTGTAGAAGTGAAATTTCTATAATCTGTCTGCTAATGGGTAAATTCATCATACAAATGCTGAAACAAAGCACCTTATACTATGCTGCTTAAACTTGCTTGTAATTGCACCTTTTGTTATCTGCAGACTTTTCTTAAGTATTCTTGTGCAGTATCATTGTTCCCTGTGGGTCTGGGTGAATGATTAACCAACCTACAGCATCATTTACTTATATAGTTTTTACTTCAATACAATGTTGTATTGTGAGTTCAGTGCTTCAGAAATAAATGTTACTTTCATTTGTCTGCTTTGGTTGTGTATCATTTATCTACCTTCTACAAAATTAAATCAAAACCTTCTTAAAACTGTAAGAATTTGAATATTATGAGAGTATTTTTATCAGAAGCCTGGCTAATTCTTCCCCTTCTGAAGCAGCCCTGTTTCAAATTTAAGTATTTTAATTTTAAAGTCATTCTATTTTAACTGAAGCCATTCTTTAACCTCAGGTATGTTTATGTATAGCAGCTAACCTTGTAAGATATACATCTGCTTAGTCAAGAGAGTTTAGCTGAGCTGTTTATATACACATATGTTATGTATAACATGTATTTGTTCCACAGTGAGTGTGACTGCCCCTGCATTCAACCTTGCTGATATTAATTCAACCTTATCTGATATTATTTAATTTTAATATGCACTTTTATACATTAGACAAGCAGTAGCAAAGAAATAACAAAACATCACCACCTCTCCTCTAGTCATGGAAGTTGCACATCTTGCATTATTTTTGTACCACGTAAACAAAGTTTATTTCTGAGGAGCTGTGGCTTTACATTAACTAAAACAATTTATTTCTCGTTAAACAGGCAACATTTAAATCAAACTGACAAAAAGTTACACCTCAACAAGAAAACACCTGGCAAAAACCAACCGAAGTTGTTTGAACCTGTGACAACAGATTAACGTGTACATAACTGATAAAGGAGGTCCAGCTTTGAAGAGTTTATTGCCTTTTATACTATAAAACCTGAGATCATTCCATTTAAAGCAAGTGTAAAATTCTAGTCTTAAACAGAAGGTTTAACTGAAAACTTGTTTTATAGGAGTGGTCTTTTCGTAAACCCGTATGCTCAGTCCTCTGAACAGGCAGGCACCTGCTATAACCCCATGTGGCAAAGGGCAGTGTCCCAGATTCTTGTACAATATTGGTGGACATTGGACTTTTTTTTTTTTTTTTCCATGAAATATATCTCTGGAGATGTTCACTTGTGTTACCTGTAAGGACACAGCCACAGAGCAGCGGAGGACACGCTTCTCTCTGCAAGGATTTGCAGTCTTCTCAGTCAGCAGCTCATTAACAGATTACAATTACTGTGCCTGGCTTCTCAACTGGCTCTGTGTTCTCATTGTTAAATGGCATAAAGCAGAATTTCCAGCTGACAAATGGGTCTGTAGACCACAACTCCTCTGTCAGTTCAACATCGTGACATCGACACCAGTACGCTACCGCGATGAGAAAGCTGTTGATGAAGTACAGCCAAGGGACATTCATCTCCATGTAGGCTGGGATCTGACCCCCCAGGAACAAAACAATAATTTGAAGCAGAACAAAAGGTGCCCAAGTGCCCAGAAAACAGATGAGGAGCCTGGTCAGGAGCTGCCACTTAAAGCAAGTGCTATTGTTGCTGGACGTATAGGAGAACATCAGAACAGGTTGGCTGGCAAGGGAAACCACCCTGACAGACAGCAGCATGGTTAGAACTTCCTTCCAACAAGCCAGCAGAGCCAGGCTGAGGAGCAGCACCATGGCACATGAGACTGAGTAGCTCTGCATGCTGGCATAGAGAGGACATTGGTAAGGAGAAAAATGGTTCTGAATTTCTAGTTCTTCATACACAGCAGGAACTTTCAGAATACAAAAAAACCCTGAGATCCATATAACTGCCACAGCAAATACATAAAGTAATTTTTGACTTCTCCTAGGCAACTGAGAGGTTTGGGTGATAGTCATGTAATAATCCAGACCAGCTGCAAGATACACTGGGTAATGCAAAATACCATAGGTAAGAGAAATTATCTGAGTGAACAGGCAAATGTGGTACTTTGTAAATCGTACACCCCAGAGTGCGAAGTCCTCAAAATAGAAAATGAAAGACATACTCGTCAGCAGTATGAAATCCAGAAGTGCCAGAGAAACACAGAAGTATCCCATAAAACTAACTTTCACATCTTTTTGCTTAACTTGCAACATGAAGAAATCAAGGAACACTTTCCCAAGCATAATCAGGAGCAACATGCAGCTGATTTCAAGAGGTTTGTTGACCTGGGTGTAGTGGTAGTGACCAGAACAATTTTCACAGTGTATGCCTGCCATCCTCCTGTGGTGAGAGCCAGCAAAGTAAGTATCACAGGGCACAATACTTCATACCTGAGAATGAAAAACAGAGAGTTTGTAAAAATCTATTTCCAGGGTACCTCTGCCAATTTATTCTCTATAGCAGCAACTATCAAATTTCTATCTGATTTTTCAGGCTTCTTAGTTGAGAGTAAATAACTTCAGTAACACGTCATTAAATTGTAAAGAATTTAGCTTTTATCTTCTTCAAATTACATTCTCTTAAGAGCTAAAAGGTCAGCACAGACCTAAGTGACTTTTCTGCTACTTTCCTAGAGAAAGGTTTAAGAACTAAGATTGACTTGAGTTCCTTTCCTTTAGAAAGCATGGGGATATTTCTGTCCAGCTGGGCAGAAGGATAGATGTTTTAGAGCTCCTACATATTTTGAAGAAATTAAGTAACCACATACCATAGAAATCATAAAATATACAGGAGGTGTTACAGTGTGCCCTCAGTTCATTATGCTCATAGAATCTATGGAATTGAGGTTGCATAAATAGCTTGAAAGCAGAAGCATCAACCCAACTCATCCTTTTTAAGTGTTAAAATGCTGCAGCCTTGAGGCAATCCAAAGTACACAGGCTTCATTGGCTGATTTAATAATACAAGTAGTATAATGATAGATACCTCAGAAGAGCTGTTTTTCCTCTTGGACTTCTGTAAGTTTCCTTATGACAACTCTTCTTCCCTCTGTTAATTCCCAAGGAAAATGAACACAGGATGGCTTCATGTATGTCAGCAAGACACATCAGACAAATGCTTTCTTCTCTCTTGCTTAAGGAGCAGGATGGTGTCAGCATTCTTAGCAACAGCAGAGAAAAACCAAGAAGCCAAGGCAGCTGTAAAAAGGAATTGCCTCTGTTAACTGTGAACCACTTATATTTAAAGACACCTGTATTTTACTGCCAGACTCAGTGAACACTTGAGTCAGTGTCTCCTGAAGAGAGGAACAGGCAGAAGTCCGTGGCAGTACAACCAGGGATGTATCCACCAGCTACCTGCTGCAAGCCTGCCTGTCCGCTCTGCTGTTCATCTGCACGAGTGCTTTTCATCCTCTGAAAAAAAAGTATTTTGCAGCAAAACCTAAAACAGCTTCTCGGATATGAAGACAAGGATGCTGCACCTGCGTGTGCGGAAAGGCAGAAACCTGCGTGCAAAACACTATCACTCAAATCAGGTTTTGGTTGGGTTGTTTTGGTGGTTGTTTTTTTGGGTTTGTAGGTGTTTGGTGGTTTTTTTTGGTGGTTTTTTTTTTTTTTTTTTTTGGGTGTTTTTAATTTTTTGCTTGGGTTGTTTGGTTTTGTTTATCTTTTTTTTGGTTTTTGTTTTGTGGGGTTTTTTTGGGTTGGTTTTTTGTTTGTTTGTTTCAGGGTTTCTTTGCTTTGTTTTTCCCCGTGGAAAATTCTATTATTATAACGCAAAATTCACCGGTAGACAGGTTAGGCCTTTCGTCGGCTCTGCAAAGCCCCGGGGAGGGCAGACAGGCGCTGTCACCACCGCTGCTGGGAAAGCACCGCTGCTGGGAAAGCACCGGCGGGACCCGTGCCCCCGGTCCCGACATTCGCCTTCCCCGAGCCCCTCCCGCCCGCAGCCGGGGACTTTCAGCCTCCGTCTCCCTCCTCCCCGAAGCGTTCCCGCGGGGCTCCCGGCGAGCCCTCGGCCCTCCTCACCTCCGGAGGTTTCTCTGCAGGGCCCCGGCCCCACGCAGGGCTGAGGGAAGCGGCGACACCCGAGCTGCTTCCCCCGTCTCCCGAGGACGGTTCCCACCCGGTCCGGCCACCTCCTGTCTCCGGGACCCACCTGCTGCGGCTGCCGCCCCTCCGCGCTGCTCCTCGCCGTGTGCCTCGGGGAACTTCCCCGCCCTCCCGCGTCGCCGCCACCGCCTCAGGCAGCGGCCATCTCCGCCCCTCCCCGTGGCACTGGGACCCGGGCGGGGTGGGGAAGGGAAAGCCTCGGGTGGAGGGCGGCCGGGCTGGGCTGACCAGACCCGCACCGAACCCAGCCCAGACCAGCCGGGCTGAACTGGGCTGGGTCGGGTCAGGTCGGGTTGGGTTGGGTTGGGTTGGGTCGGGCCGGCCGCCGGTTTCCCGCCGCCCTCGCTGCGCCTCAGCGAACAGCCCCGGGCGGGCCGGGCCCTTCACCTCATGGCGGGCGAGGCAGGGCGTTGAGGGTCTTGTATTGAGGTAAAAATATCCGCTTTACGGCAAAGGATTAAGTACGTTGTGTTTAATCCCTCCCCCCAGGCACGGTCGCTGTGACCGGGGGAAACGAAACGGCTCCGGTGAACGGCTGTGGGTACCTGAGTGGCGGAGCAGTGCGGCCCTCCCGGGGCCTCAGAGAACACGGCGTAGGTGGCGGATAAATGTTTTCTGTTCGAAATGTCTGATACGCGGAGCGATGGTGGGGGGGTTGTGGCACTCAGTGCTTGGTGACAATGGCAGCGCCCACGGAGCCTTTGGTTTGGGGAGCTCAGGGCCCACACACCCGCCGTGGTTGGTAAAGCATCACCAACCCGCACAGAGTTGGGCATAAGGAGTGAAGATGCTGATCCCCACCCAAAAATGTCCCTGAAAGCACTCAGTGGCCATTGGAAGAGATCCTCTCTTCTGGTCTCACAGCTGGAAGGACTCTGGGCATGGATCCCTTTCCATGGAGCCATCTGTGAGGGAATGCCTGGCTGACTTTGGAGCATGGGTGCTCATGGAATCCCCTGGGTTTCTGG
The DNA here is from genome assembly GCF_036169615.1 of Heliangelus exortis. NCBI lineage: Eukaryota > Metazoa > Chordata > Aves > Apodiformes > Trochilidae > Heliangelus > Heliangelus exortis. Next base: position 21,923,864 of record NC_092430.1, read on the forward strand.
GCTTCCACATGCACCTTCCCATCCCATACTGAGCAGTCTACTCCTAAGTATGTGACAAACCACCTTTTTGCAGCATATCATTACTTTCATCATTGATTAAGCCATCAAGTGAATGTCAGTAGAGTATATCAAGAGTGTAGTTGCAGCACAATTCCAACTTTTAACATAATATAATGTTATTATAGAACACTGCTGGTTTTGAAATACAATACAGGATTTTACAGCCCCTCAGTACTGTATATGTGCTCTCTTCCACAAGAGAAAGTTCCTATTTTACTGGTAACCACATTTCTGTAGGGATATAGTTAAAAGGCAATACAGTAAACATTAAGGGATATTCTACTGTGAATATTATCTTGGCAAATAGCATTGTACAAATGGCTCTCTCAATTCTGCCTGCCTCAGAGATAAAGAAAAGTTTAGGAGAAAAGTTAGAGAATACCCATTATTTCTTTCAGTATAACAATGAATTGAAGTAGATAATCCTGAAAGCGTATCTAAAACCTTCTACATGGATTGGCTTTTTAGCTTGGTCATCCTGTAGCAATCTATTTAATACAATTTAAAATTTCACAGTAACAGCTTTTTGCCTCCTCCAGATCAAACTACTGATTTACTTTTTCCATTTCTTGTTTTAACTCTCATCTACAAACACCTGCAGGAGAGGAGTACATCCCTCCACAGGCATGGCTTGCTAATTGTCCTGAGCTTTGCTTCTCAAGTTAATTGGCGTAAGACTATGACATCTTTATTTTTTTCCCTTTATGTTTTTATTAATCCAGGGCTAAATCTCATGAGAGGCTTGGCAGCATCTGAGTTTGGTGCTGCAGCTCCTGCCCTGTGCTGAACAGCCATAAGACACTCATCCAAACAAGTTTACTGAGCAGGAGTTGCTGGATATTAGGAAAGGTAGTGTCTAAAATCCTGCCTTTCTCAAAAATGAGGTACTGGCAAAAATAAATGACATCTTTTAGATGCTTGCTGCAGAGTGGACTCTGGAAAATTTATGCAGAATACTTTTTGTCCTGAGACCTAATTAGGAGAGCTAAACCTTTGGCAGCTTTTTGGATTTGTTGGATGCTCCCTATTTTAACGTGTGTTTTGTTGGGTCTGAGCTTCTGTCACTGATCACAGAGCAGCTACATTTTCAGTATGCCCAGTGTCCACTGGGAGGGAAACATTTTTAATTGTCTTTCTTGCAGGATAGACTGCAAATCCCTGTTTGAGCAGGGTGTGATCTGTGTGCACAGAAGTATCAAGTGGCTAGTAGGACCTCATCTGAAAGCAACTCACTGCAATGATATTCAGGTGTAAGTTCAGCTTTTTTTTTTACATTATTGGGTTGGGTTTTTTTTTCCTCCCTTAGTTAATCTCTAATATTAAATAAGTTCAGGGGGAAAAAAAGTAATGTGGGGTTTTTTTAAGTGGAAAACCAAGATATTTGGTATAATAGTCTGAAAAAAATGTGAGAGCTAGCAGTATTTACTTAGGCAAAGAGTGCTTACTAGAACTGCTGCACAAATTGCCATATAATAAGGAAATGGTGACACCTAAGATGAGTATTTTACATTCTGAGCAGTTTATATTTTACAGTCTACAGTCTGTGGTAGACTCAACAATAGCTGATTTTCTTCTTGCTTCTAATTCAGAGCAGTGAAAGTGGTTTCCCCAGTGGTTGGTTGGATGATATCTTTCTGGCTTTTTTTTTGTTTGTTTCTGGTCATGGCTTGTTTTATGACTGCCAGAGCAGAGGCTGCATAGATGTTCTTGTGCAGCTAGAGAAAAGCTTGAGAAATTAATTTATATTTGCATGCAGGCAGCTGTGCATGAGAAGAGACAGGAGGCTGTCTCCTCCAGGAGGAGGGTACATGAAATGGTTCAGCCCATCTTTTGAAAAAGCTGTTTGTGTGTTCTCCAGATGATTGTGCTGAGTTTCTGCGTCCCCTGGAGTCTCAAGATATTTGCATAGATGTTTCCTTCCTTCTTCAAGACTGTTTCCTGCTGCTGGTGGCTCATATTTTGGGTTCAGTTGTTAAATGCAGACGTAGGATTTTAGGACAAAGGGGAAAGGAACAAGAAAAAAACCCAAGCAAACTAATTTTAAGTCTAACTTGATCTGTCTCTTAGAGAAACCAAGTGACAGAACAAAGTCCTTACACAACAGGGGTTGGTCTGTACCCCCTCCTCCCTTCCATGGGCATTTCATCCCCACAGTTCACTTGTGAGGTCACTCAGAGAGAATGATGAGCAGTACAAGAGTTTCTTCAAGTTGCTTCTGCTTCACCCCTAGTGCCACCCAATTTAGGGCCAGGAGGTTTCCTTCAGACAGGGGGAGGTGTAGATAATAAATGCAACTTCTTTACCATTATGTGAAGGAGCATGGGGTGTGCTTCCTCTGGAGTTAATCCTACATCTTTATTTTCCCCCAGTTCTTACCACTGTGCTAGTTGTCATCTGCCCCTTTTTTCAGTCGAGCAGAAGGAGTAAATTTGAGCCTCACATTTGTGTATTTGAAGGAATCTTATGTTAACATCTTGGACACCTCAAGCAAGATCAAATGTCTGTCTGTGCGTTTTGGTGTTGTGTGTGGGGAAGGATGTGCACTGCCACATGAACTCCTGCACAGATTATTATGAAAATCAATATCCTGAGCATCAGGGAGCTGGGACTCAGTTTGGGGAAGAAGAGATGTAACAGCCTGTAGACCTGTGAGAACAGAATGGCTCCTCTGGAATGCATTTGTACTTGGAGACAAGTGCCAATCTGATAGAGCCTTTCCTATGTCCTTTTCTTTTTCCTGGATATGCTTTTAACTGGGTGGTGCCTCACTGAGCATGTTTAATGCTCTATTAGATTTTATGCCTTGTCAGCACAAGATTAGCAACTCGAGGTTTGCAATGGCTGATGAGCAATCGGTTGTGAAGTTGCTGTTCCTGAAAGGCTGCCTGTCTCAGGAAGACAGGATGGTGTTTATGAAGATGTTAATTTTTGAATGAAATAATTTAATTCATTTTTCTAAAGAAGAAATTACTTGACTGGTGTCCCATTTGAGGATTTACTTTTCAGGAATCTCCCAAAAGCACAGGCAGTGTGCATTTGGATCTTGATTTGAATCATTTGAGGTGCTCACCTTGGAAGTAACAGGAAGCTACAGGTTTCTGTAGTCATTTTAATTTGAAGACACCTTTTTATGGGATTCTAGCTGCCCATTCAGTGATAATCTAGTAAATGCAGCATGTAGTTGCTGCCAGCCTTGCTGTGTATTTCAGAAGTAGTGTTTTCTTGATTTGTGTAGTGGCAGCACACACCCACTCTATAGGGTAGAACTTTTCCTGGTGCTGATGATGACACTGCAGCTTTGGGGTTTTTTCTGTTATCTTTGACACAAAGAATTTTTCAGGAACTGGAAGAAGGATGGGAAGTGCAAGGCTCTTCTAAGTACCTTCCATGAACCAGTACCTCATAAAACCCAGTTCATGGCTTGCTTGTCACTGTGACAAGAAGCTAAAGATGTTAAGATTGAAGCCAACACAGGATGCAAAGTGGGATCACTGTCATTATGCTGCTCACAAAACCCCAAAACTGAGCTGGTTCTCATCTGTAACCTTTTAGTGTATTGCTGCCTCCTGGGCAACTTCAATTTTAAACAAATTCTATGGTGGCAAATTCATTTAAAAGGATGCTAAAAAGGGGGGAAGTGTAATTTCTATCCCACCCTCAATCTAAACAATTAAAAACTATAGATAAATCTTCTGACAAACATCCTTTCTTAATTGTCAGTTGACTCATATTCTAGAAATTCCTATTTTCTGTTAGAATTTACTGTTTAAGGCTAATGAGGGTCCCTCAGGACTATTCCCTGTTTCATTTATTGAGTAGTACAGGTAAACTGGAAGAGTGTTTTGTGAGCACCTATGTCCTTTAATGGATCCAGGCTACAGAGCACTGTCAGGGTATTAAGTGTAGCTTTTTTTAAGTTTGGTTTCTGTTTAACATGATGAGGATTAACGGTGGTTACCACCTGCAGGGAATACTTTGATCTGTATCTAAAGCACAGGCAGTGTTTACTGAGTACTGTTAGCTCTCTCTTTACTTTTAACTTGCACTAAATCCGTTTGCACAGTGCAATTACCAACTCTAAACTAACACCTCTCTCAAAAGCTTTTTATCATAAACCAGTTATTTTTCTGAGTGATCATTATTTTCACATTAAAAAAATACACATGGCAAAACGAATGCCTACTGTGTCAAGCAGTAAGTAATGGACTCTTTGTGGACACAATCAGGAAATGTGCCTTTTGTTTCCCTGCACCTGTTGCTGTATTACAAATAAAATCACCCAATGTTTTATTAAATAAAATGAGAAGCCCTAATGAAATTGTACCAGCCATTACCAGGAAGTCTATTGAAAACATTCAGCAGCTGCTCAGTCTGAGTTCATTTACACTGATAGGATTGTTTTGTCCTTCTCCTTGGGCTCTAAGTGAGAAAGCTGCAGCCCTGTGCTGGTGTGCAGCTGAGCCTTGGACCATTTCACACTCCTCCTCTCTCACTCCCTGGCAAGTTTGTGATCACAGTCAGTAACAAACAATGCTCAACAGCTAAGTGCCTAAGACTAGTCAGAGTTTATTAGAAGTGAGTGTCCTGGTCTTATAGCTAAGTATTTTGCAAACAGCAGTTTATATCCCCTTGCAGCACAGGGGTAAAGCAGGTCAAGATCTGATTTTATAGAGGGTTTGATCAGAGAGGTGAAGAGTCAAATCACTCAACTCTTCTTATCAGACAGAACACTGAGGTAGCCTGAGAAATCCTCTGGAGTGAGCTGGGGGTCAACCTTGTTCAGTATAGTTGCCTATCAGCCCTCTCTCTGTAAAGGTCCCTGACAGAATTGATCTGTCTCTTCAGTATTAAGTCAATCCGCCTGTCACACAGCTGTGCTGGCAAGTGGGTAGAGACTGTGACAGAAGAGACTGTGGTTCCTAACAAGAGCTGCCTGATTTAAAAGGAGGGGAGAGCAAGGGGTAAGCAGCTCAGCCACTGTGTAAAAGAGGTTTGAAAAGGCAAGCACAGCAGAAGGAAAGGGTTTACTGTCAGCTGAGCTCACTGGAAGTGCCAGCAGATCCAAGAGGGACTCTGACAGGGACTTCTACTGCTGCCAGTAAAACAACTGCAGCTGGAAGAGGATGTTTCTTTGTTGCTTGGTGCTCTTGATGCAATTATGAGGTCTGAATATTACTTGGCTGTGATTGTGACCCTATTAGAAAATAATTATCAGTTCCAAGGAGCTAGAGAGAAACTGCAAGGGTCTTACAGCTGAGAGCCACAGGGAGCAATGCAGAAGCAGATGGAGGAAAGCAAATAAGGGGCAAAGCCAGAGAGGTGTGTTCTCCACATCTCTATATTTAATGTTTACATAAGGTAGAGGCTTCTGTCAGCCTTTCTTCTGGCCTAAGAAAAGGAAGTCCTGGTTCAAGTGTAATTTCAGTGCTGACTGAGGAACTGAGACATTCTCTTATTTTTCATCTGCCTTCCTTCTGTGTGATCCTCTGGGAACTCCATCTGCTATTGATTTCAGGCCTAAATGAACAATTTGTATCCGTATGAATCCTATAATATCTACGTAGTTAAGAAAATCTGCTGAAGTGAGTGAAAAGGCAGCTGTTGGGGCAGGATGCTTCACCATCACATAATTCCTACCTCAGTAAGGTACTGAAGGCAGCAACAGGACTTTGTTATTGCTGTTTCAATCAGTGACAACACACAAGTGTCCAGGAGTCAATCCGTTTGAGTAATGGGTCCTTTAATTTTTTGCTATATTAATAAAAACTGATCCAATTTATCTGCTTCATGATGAAGTAAATACTCAGGAGATTTAAGAAGCAAATACACCATATCAATGAATTGTTTATCAACACACCCATAATGATGTATATATTTTTGCATAATCTGAAAAATTAGTTATCTTCATCCAAAATGCCGACGCTGGAAGGGAAAGCGATTTAGGACAGGGAAAAAAAGTTCTCTTAAGTCAGTTAATAAAAAGTCAAGCTTACCCTTATCTTCTCTGAGTGGGTTTAGGAGACTGTAATATTGATAGTTACTGTTAAATTTCTCTAGAGGAATGCCACCAAGTCTCAGCTTCCTCAGCGTGCAGTTAACCAAAACATAAGGTACATCCTCCAAACGCCCGAAGAGAAACTGCACAAACTACTCCAAGGTATTTATAAACAAGTTATTAATGGTCACTTCATAGGAGCTTTGGGTTACCCATGTTTCTGAACACATTAATACTCTTCTGCCTCTTCAGTTTAAAAAGTATTCCAGTTCCAGAATATAGAAAGTCTTAACATTAAGGCATACATACAGCTGTGTTGTTTGCTTTCATTTAATAAAGATCAATTTACTCATACTCAAATACATGGAATGTTGGCACAAAACTAAAGCTCTGGTGGAACAGCTACCAATCATACACAAAGATTCTGTGAGGTCCTCTTGACTTGCATTTCTCTGAAAGATACACCACAAAATGGCTTTAATAATACAAACTGAATGCTGGATCAAATCTCTAAATAATAAGTAGCAGTTAAAGTAAATGGTTTGCTTTATTTGTAAATTATGTACAGAATACATTAATTATTTTTTTAATTATGATGGAGCAGAAGAAAGAAAACAGCCATTAATTTCCAAAGGGTGCTGTTTCCTTCACCTGCTGGAGATGACATCTTTCTCTAAACCAGATGTACAAACCCAGTTTGGATTTCCTCAGTTGCTGGCACACAGTCTGGAGACACAGATAACACTGCAGCCAAATTCAGCACTACCAGCTTTTTATATTTTCAGCAAAATACTTCTGCTAAAACTATTTCTCCTAGGAAAGTTTTCACAATCTTTTTGAAAATCAAGAAAAATATCAAGAAAGCTGTGGGCTAAGAAGGGCCTTACTTAACTAGCTATCAAATGAGTATAACTAGGAATAATCTGAGGATTGGTCATTCAACTTTTACCTGTTTTATAAAAGCAAGTTTCAGAAGCTAAATTGACCAGTTATGCAAGTACCAGAAAACTATGGGTTTTTTTTCAGTGTGTTGGAGGACAATCTGGGCAATCTATCAATCAGTACAAAACCTGTCAGATTGATAAAACTTCCGTCAATGGATATTAATGATTAACATAGTACCAAGTAATCAAGTTAATGGTTAAAAAAAAAAAATAAAATGAAGGAACTAGATATAAAACTGTTTGGTAACACTTATGTTTCAGCAAACAAAGATGCTACTGTATGATCTATGTTTTGGTGATCAGCCAACAAAGAAAATCCAACCATCTGCACATCCTTAGTCCCAGAACCACAGTGAGTTTATGATTTTTCATGAGAAGGCCTACTTTCCCTATCTTCCTCCTCTTCTTCTTCACAATCTCCTTCATCTGTTTGCTGTTCCAGTTCCTCTTTTGTGATCATTTCAAAGTCGTTGCCATTTCCACTACTGTGCTGGGACCTGTCATCTTCACGCCTGTCACTGTCAGTGTCTGAATGTCGCTCTCCTCCCGAGCCCTCTGTTCCCAAGTTCCTGGTTGCTTCTGTTTTCCCATCCTCTTCTTCCTTCTTCTCGCTATCCGATTTCTCCTCGCTGTCGTATTTTTGCTGCTTTTTGGATTCTGATTTTTCCTCTTTCTTTGAGTCTGCTTTTGGTCCTTTGTATTCGTGTGTGTACAGGGGCCTGAAGGAGTCAATGAACCCCACGTCTGCTGTAAGATTTGGCAGGAACCAGAAGTGATGCCTTCCTCCAGTGATCAGCCAGATAATAAGGAAGAGGATGCAGCGAGCTGTATAGAAAAGGAAAATGTGAGGAGTTGTGGTGAACATCCACACTGTACAACTATTCCCCACCACTAACACCCACCCAAAGTCAGGGACAGAGATGACCCTGGGGGGAAAAAAATCCCTTGTTCTGCAGCAGCACTGCGGAACACTTTGTTCTCAGCCCATCTCCCCCACCCCATTAACCTTATATCTTATCCTTTCACTCTTAATCCCTTCAACTGAAGAAATACAAACCCAAGAAAGCCTTAAAATCCTTGTTACACCATTCCCACTAGTGAATCTGTTCTTATGTCCAGTTGTTGGGGGGGTGTTGCCTTTTTTATTGTTTTTTCTAAAGGAGGCAGTAACCGAATCTCCACTCTAGCAGAGCTTGAACTCGCTTTCTTTCTGCAGCACAACTCTGACACCCGGTGGCCAGGAGGGAAATACAGACAGGGGATCAGCCTGGGTACTGCTACCAGCTGCCTCCTTCAGGAGGCAACATTTCAGAAGCAGGCTGTGTCTCTGCCCTTTCAGATAAGCTGCTAAGGTGACAATGACAGACACTTACCGACGGCCAGAAGGAGAATACTGGCGACAAAACAGCCTGCACCTACGCTGAGGTAATAAACACCAACACGCATCTCTGCGGGCCAGAGGGGGAAGAGAGTGGCTGCTATAACAGCAATCACTAAATGGGAAGAGAAGAAAAGCATGAGAACCATGACTTTGTTTTCCTGGTAGGTGTATAAAGGCTTCTCAGTTACTCAAATGCTGAGCTGCTGCTTGGCCAACTGAGCGGAGTTGAAGAGCGAACCTCTGCGGAGAGGGCAGCAGCCAAGAGGTGAGCAGGGAGCTGCCTGTAACCACTGCAGCAGGACACAGGCACAGGGAGCTGGGTGGAGATCAGCCTGGCCCCAGGGACTGGTCAAAGACCTGAAAAGGGCCCCAAGGGAGCAGGAAAGGTGTTTCTCTGGGGGCAGGGAAGCTGGAAGGGGTCAAGGGTGCTAGACCAGCAGTACAGTGAGCTGTTAGCCCACTGAAGTCAGTTAGCATCAAAATTAATTTACATTAAAAAAATAATGAACTGATGAAGCTTATCCTACACAAATACAAGTTTGAGGGTCAGAAAGCTGTCAGTCATGATATGAAAGAATTCCTTTCACATTTTTATGTAACCCACTGCATTTGCCTATTGGACAACTTACTCGTTAGCTTAAAGCAACACAAACAACCAGCTTGCAAACCTGTGCAAGTTGAGACATTTGCATGTTTCAGGTTTGGTTTTATTTGGTTCAAAAACATGTAGCCCCTCCATCCTGAGCTAGATGACTGGTATAAAATCGTGCTGAAACTGAAGAGCAAAACTTTGTTGGGAAAAACCTTTCCTGATTACAAGTGTGCTGGTTGATCCTGTGCTTACATCTGTGATGTGCTCACCAATATCTACCCCTTACTTACCAAGTACAAGTCCCATGGCAAAAGTTTTAAAGTGAACAGGGTCATAGATCCACACATACACCTGCAACAGAAATAATCACCTTTACACTTGGAAAACAAGATCTCTAATTTTAATTTATTCCCTCACCCAAATGTTTACTGCCATGCTGTCACACTTGGTGCTTTGAACAGGCCTTGAAACAGGTTTGTGCCAGTAAGAGCCCAAGGAGCCAGAGTGTCCTGGGGCTGCATGGCTGTGTGCCCACACTTGGGCTGGTAACCTCAGCCTCGTGGCAGGAGCTGATCCTGCTGCTGAGGCAGGACAGCACTCAGAGCCTGGCATGCTGGAGGCTTCCAGCTGGGAGGAGAGGAGGAAGGGAAGGGGTTTCCACACTGTGTAAGAAAAAGTGGAAGGCTGGATCAGGCTGGATCTCTCAAAATAATTACTTCATGAAAGAAGCTGAACCCCAAGTAACTTACAGGTGATGTAAAACTCTGGGGAAAACAATCTGCAGAACTGATGGGAAAATAAAAGATTCAGAAATACCACTAGATCAAGATTCATTTTTATTGTTCTTAATTCATGGTCAGCATGAAGCAAAAAAACTTTGTAAAGAAAAAATGTCTCAGGTCCACCACGTGGAAACAAAAAAAATACTTGTGGCTTTGGAGCGATGCCCTTAAGACAAAGAAACAGACTGAACACATGGAACAAAGCAAACAGCTGAAATGCTCAATTCAGCTTAAGTCCCATTTGATGACCTCAGATAAGTATAACTGTACCCTCTGTTCCAGAGCACACTCTTATCTAAACTTCTGCAGTTGCAATGCTCCACCAAATGTTTGCCTGAGAACTGTGGATCCATTTGAATCAGACTTGCTCAGCCTTACTTAAACCCAAAAGCTCCTCAGTATGGTGCAGAACTGTCTGAACAAAAAATATACATTTTGTTTCTTCTTTCTTACCAAACTAAAAAGCTTGAATCTTAGCTACTGCTACTTCTGAAAAGAAGCTGCTGGTTACTAGAAGCCAGCAAACCTCGAAGCACTGCATAAGTATCAGGAGTTATTATCTTCCAGGAAGTACCAGGAAGACACCCAAGAGGCAGTAATACAGTGTGATGCAATAAGAAATATTTAATATTCTTCTTGTCACAGGGTTTGGTAATAGACTATAGCCAGGCATAACTTTGCTGTAAGTCAACTGTTCAGTGAGCCCAAACAAACTGAAGCCCATGACTGGTGACTGGGCAGTAAGACAGTGGAATATTCAGTGACTGCAAGTGCAAAACAGTGAAGAAAAGGGAAAAAACCAGCTCTAATGTAAATACAGAAGGACTGTTTCTAAATTAGCTACTAAAGAAAGATCTTGGGCATTGAAGTCCTTAAAAAATGTCAGCTCATTAATAAAAAAAAGTCAATGATGTGAAGACAAGAAGTAAGTCCTGTTATACTGCAGAGTCCTGCTGCTTGCCATCCTGGTTACTGCATATGAGAGGCAACAGGATCAGAGTTAGGTGGGTTCTATAGGAGGTGGGATGAAACAGAGCAAGGCAGGTGGTGAGAGAACTGAGAACAGCAAAGATACATCAAGGAAGAACATTTCCAAGTGATTTATTTACAGCAGTCACTGCCATGTAGGTTTTATACCCAAAGGTGCACAAGAATGTTCAGGAAGATTCCAGTAGAGTGATCTTCAAAGTGGGGTTTGCTGTGAGGACAGCCCAGGTCACTCAGGGCTTTACCCAGTCTGGTCTCAAACACCTCTGAGTGTGGAGAATTTGGCAGCTCCAGCACCCCCTGCACCCTGAGCACAGTTTGTCCCATGGCCATTAACATGTAACTACTGGGGAATTAAGTTTTCTCTTAGATTTTTTTAATTACTGTCCTATATTTATCTCCAGCTCACTTGCTGCAAGTATTAAAAAAAATCTAATGTTTCAAGATCAGCTGTTACATTGCCATTAATTTTTCTTTCAACATGTCATGAAAGAGTTTGATGAAATAGAGTAAATTAACCTATTATCTGACAACAGTACATTGTCACTAACAGAAAGTACCCATAAATCTTACTTCATTTCCATCCAAGAAAAGTTGGTCTTCGTGTGGCTCAAGTTTGAATTTCCTCTTAGTTTCCTTTTTCTTGGGTGTTCCTGGGGTCTCATCCTGAGGACAAATGCAAATCAGAGATATTAAAAACCCCGAGGATTTAAATTTCTATTATTTTGAGTCTAATAACTTCTCACAAACTTAAGATCACATTCACTTTACTTTTTTTTAAAAGTAAAGATGTGTTACTTGTTCCTGTTCTTGTTTATTACCACCTGAGTACCTCAAAAATAAAGAAAAATTGTAAGGAAAGAGATATTATATTTTAGTGTCTAAGGACTATACTGACTTCAGGATAACCTTGTCTTCAAATGCAGAGCAAAGCTCTGCTGACATTAATAGGAAGTCTGCATGATTCAAAATCAGCTTCTGACTGTTTCTTCTCTATCCTCCATCTCTTTCTGGATCTTGTGCTTCCTCTCTGTTTCCTGTTTCCTTCTCTTTGCTTATTTTTTTGTTTGAAAATAGCTTTCTATGCACTGGCTTACATAACCACTAAACTATCAGTTCAACAAACAACTAGTTTAAAAATTAACATCACATTTAATAATGTAACACTCCAGATGACAGAGAATTGGAGGACAACATAACTTTCATAATCAGCATTTAATGTACCTGAAGAGGTACATTGGCTTCTATTTTTAGAATGCCAGCTAAAAGGTTGTTTTGTTTGCAATTCTTTTATTAGCCATGTAGCTTTATTCTGAACTCCAGACCTTTGAACACAGACTGTGCCTCTCACTCCATGTGTCATCATTTCACTTAGGAGCATCTGGAATAACTTCAGCACTGCCCTGCTAACTGGAATATAATACATCCCCTCATCAAGTTTGTTCCACAGATTCTTAGCATTTTGATTTAGGAATTCTATTCTGCTAATAAAAAAATCAGGAAATTAAAAGATACGTATACAAACTTAGAAAGGAACAGTCTGCTCTAGAAAGTAAATCACAAGTCAGTGAAAACAGTGAAATATTCTGCAGATGAGTTAAGAGAGCTGTCACCCCCAGAAACAGCTCGCTTTACAGAGCAATCTACAAGCACCAAGTACCAAATACTACATTCCAAACATTCTTATTACCAAACACAGCAAAATTGTTTTTGTTTCCCACATGCAGCTGCAGGTTTGAGGTGTGAGGTCCCACCACATGTGGCACCCTGTGCTAAGGTACATTTGCACAAAGCATTGTTGGTGCTGCAGCTGAAGAGAATCAGTTTGTGATTAACTTGGCCATGATGAGGTACAGGCTAGAAAAGGTATGTCATGATTTACAACAACCAAGTATATTTTTAAGTCAATGTAATCACAACAGTTGATGTATTCTCTGTTACAGGTTTGTCTCTTCTCTTACAGACAGCACTTACCTTTTTACACTCATCTTTTTCACCATCTTTTTTCTTTTCTTTCTCCTTCTTAGATTTTTCATCTTTGCCACTTTCCTTCTTGCTCTTTTTCTCCTCTTCTTTCCCACTCTCAGCCTTTCCTTTTTCCTTTTCTTTCTTTGTATCTTTGTCAGGTTTCATTTTCATCACTTTCAATGCTCGATGAAAGAATTGTTTTTTCAGGAGTCTTAAAATGAAAAAAAAGTTTAATGATACACTTAAGCATGTCTGCCAAAATAACATTTACATTGTTATTAGATACCATTCAAGATTATCTATCTAATATAACTATGAACAGCATGACTGAAAGACAGAGGTCACCATCATCTGCTCTATTTACAACTAAATACGCCAGACCTAATTATCACCTCCTGCTTTGCTTTTTTTTTTGTTCATCTGTTCAAAACTGGGTAAAACTCAAGACTTTTCTGTGGCAGCATTTTGCATAGACATAAATACACAAGATTTAAGGTGCAGAAAGCCACTGGGTCAATTCAGTTCTCTCACTAATGCAACCCCAAACAATATTTGCAAGTTCAGGTCACTGCATTTCGTAGGAAAAACAAGGAAGTGGACACAGGGCTTGTGAAGTTCCTTGGTGCACGATGAATAAAGTCACCCTGTTGGATCTGTGGGACACAGGCAAACATCCCAGTCATGTCAGATGCAAACATACCTTACAGCAAGTGTATTTATGGCCAGCAGGGCACCAGGCAGTGGCATTTGGGAGCCTTAAGGCTGTCACCAACAAGTAACGTCCTTGGAAGGATGAGCGCCAAACTCGGAGAGGCAGAGCAGTACAGAACACTGCTCTTCAGACTGGGAGGAAGCAGCAGGGTGTGAAATCCCAACACACATTCACACCAAAAATCAAATTGATTTGATTTGTCCTTGAGTTCTTTCCTCTCTTGCTGCAGACCAAATCCTTACGCTGGACTGATTGTTAAATTAGGAAAATTCGCTGAAGAGAGAAAGAAGTCATTCCAGCAATTAAACTTAGGTGCATGCTGACTATAAAGCAGAGTTGTTTCAGGTATTAAAAAAGCTTCCTTCAGACAACTGTTTACATGGATTCTCTTTCTAGCAAAAGAAAATCACTTGTCTGGGAGAAACTACTCCTCTTCTCAGTTGGAAGTTGAGGGCACTCAGGTACTGAGCAGCCCACAGGACAGGTCTCCTGCAGGACAGCTCTTTCACTGCAGGAGCCACCTCTGCCTCTGGTGAAATATAAAAAGATGGGACTGTGCACAGGCTACTGCTCAGAGCATGCAGCCAGGGTATCTGTGCAGCCAACAGCCAGGCTCTGAAGCAGGACAGACCTTCACTTCACTGACCAAGCCCACACAGCTTGCTGATTCCCAACTGGTTAACCCTCTACAGATCTGCTGACCAAAGCATTATGGATGGAGCTTATTTCTGAATAAAACCCCCCTGAAGAAAACTTACAGAATATAAATGAATGTGGAAGTGTACCAGCAGACCTTATATATTGCAGCAGCATTAGGAATTCAGTTCATAACTTGTTTGAAATATGCAACTGATGGGTGGAATTGACATGTGATGGAGGAGCAGGATCTGATACTTGTTTTGTTTGACAGGACAGGTAAAACAAGGAATAGCCACACCAAGAGAGTTCAGGTACTTGTTTTTAATATGAATAAGAGTCTAAGCAGTCACTTACACTGAAGGGACTAGATTTGTATTGATGTTGTTCCTTTCCTTCCAAAAGGCAAAGGAAGTAGACACTGCAAATGTTTAAAACTCTGAAAGAAGCTTCAGTGACCAAAGGTGGCCTTGGCATTACCAGCAACAGAGAAGTGAGCAAGAGAAACCAAATTGTAGAGATGCTGTGGTGCTGAACATCAGGGCACAAAATGATGCTGATGATAAACATCAGTGCCAGAGGACAGAGGGTCAAACTGTTTTTCTTTGCACACTCAACAGGCACTCTTCACACTGTTGGAGCTGCAGGACTTAAGCAACTGCTATCTCATCTGATGCTTTAGTAACTGAAGAACAAACACACAGGCTTCTAACACAGTCCAAAAAACTGGAAGGGAAGATTTATTTTCCTGATTGCATTAAACTAATGCTTTATGCTAAAACAAGTATTAAAGTTCAAACACAGAATCAATCCTGCCTCAGCCCTGGAACTGGGGGAAGAATCTCACCTTGCTGGATGGCTATATAAAAGAGGCCAGAAGAAATTACTAAATATTACCCATAATCTTAATTTCTAAGGAGCTTTTGCAGAGTTCTGCAAGTGTAGGCAGTCCCCTTTACCCTGTGGGTCTGCCCCAAATGAGGTACAGTCAGAATATGCCATTCACCTACACAAAGTGCTTGGAGCAGACTGCAGCAGGGAGACATCATTGGAGAGGCAGAAATTGAACCTCTAAGTCCAAACTCTGCCACCATGGCAGAGAGATTTGAGAGCTCTGATCCTACGCACTGCAAATAACTTGAAAATACAGGAAAATCCTTTTGTTCATTTTGCTGCCTCCAAGCAGCATAATGAAAGCATGAGAGAGTTGAGAGAATAAAGATGAAACCACATTGCTTCCATTTCTGGTGTGACACCCACAAAGGCAGCAATAAAAATACAAACATTATTTTTACATGCAACCACAACTGCTTTAGAATGCATGAAGCCTAAGTGAAATTGGTTCCTAAATAACTAAGACATCTTGGCAACTATAAACCTGATGAATTAGGCCAGGTCATACCTGTTGCAGTAATCAACTACAGACTCCCGGGTTGTAAATAAAGCCTCTTCTCCTTTCTTTGCCTTTGCCCATTTAGAATCCAGGAGGCAATCCACAGCTTTTGAGGCTAGAGGGAAAAACAGAATTAAAAATGCATTAAAATAATGATATTTATTAAAAAATATAGTCTGCATCCCCTCAACCACACCAACCAGTCAGTTCTGGTGATGTTCCACATCCTTTCAGTCTTTACAAGTAAGCCTAGCTACTATTCTGAAATACATTACTCTTGACAACTATGAAATCACACAGCAAAAAGTTTACTGCCTCTACTTCAGGCTGATAAGATTCATTTTATGGCTATCTAATGCCTAAATAAGTTTTCAAAGCCAAACAGTGAGCTCAATACTTATTATTGAGGCACAAATAATAAAAATAAAACAGTCTCCCCCTTGCCTGTGCTCCCCCACCCCCCCGGTACCACGTTAGAAGAAAATTTAATTCTCAGATTAAAAGTAACCCTACCAATAAAATAATCAACTCGGTGACCCATCATGTTGGTGGATTTTGTTGGACAGTTGAAACGTAAGTATTTAGCAACAGCCTTCTCTTCTTTGAATGGTTCACCAACCTCCTGCAACAGGAAAAGTCCAACATTAATACAGGTTTAACACGTGAGAAAACTCAACTCCTTTGGGCTCAAAAATCAGAGGCTGCAAAGTCCTTGTTATTTTATGGCAACATATAAATAACAAATAAAATGCACAAGAGGTGAAAACAGGTCAAATAATTTTTTCCAAGCACTTTCTGTCTACATAAAACGAAAAAGCAAGAATTCTTAAGTAAGAGGATCTGAAGGTAAAGAGTACAAACTCTGTAAATAAAGTGAACTAAGAGGGAAGCACTGGGCACCTGGAAAGCTGCCTAAGGCACAGAAGCTGGGATGAAACCAGTTGTGAAGCTGAGAGCAAGGAAAAACCAGAGTGAGGAATCAATACGTATGAAATGAGAGCAACACAGGTGTCTGGACAGAATATGAAGCAGCTTGAATTTCATGTCAAAGAGGAGAAAATCATGTTGAAAATAAGTTGAAAGAACTTGCTTGAAAACTTCAGTGCATGACAACAAAAATATTGAAACCTTGAGTACCACTGAGGAGATTCTTCCAACCTAGAGATTAGGAAGGTCAGGATAAAGCACACGAACAACAGAACAGACATTTGAGGGAAAGGGAGCCCTCAGTCTGCACACATTCATAAATTCAGTACATTTACAACTTGCAGAGAGGTGGCAGAATTCAGAGATATTTCAGACAGACAGAAGGCTGGAGATGGGCATTTCCAGTCATGTAAAATTAAGAACTGATGTTTGTAAGCAGGAAAGGAAGATCATAGGATCATAGAATGGTTTGGGTCAGAAGGGACCTTAAAGATCACCCAATCCCCTTGCATGGGCAGGGATACCTCCCAACAGCCCAGTTCCTGCTTCACAAAAACCTATCTGAAGCAAACAATTGGCATATTACACTGACTTGTGCAAACTTCCTCAAAATTCCTTTCTGAAAGAGCTGGTTTAGTAAGTAAGATTTCACTCTCCATATCCCTCTGCTTCTTGTAGATCAACACCAGGGAAACACGAGGACATCTTTAAAGACTGGCAGAACCTTTCCTGTATCTATTTGCCTCATGCTGGCCAACAAAATAAAGATTACAGAAGCCACAAAACAGGAGTACATGGAATTCAAAGATCTTTGTTGAAGACACAACATTTCTAAAGGTCAGTAAATACACACAACCTCCATTACTGCTTTTAGATGCATAATCACATCCCAAGCAGCATGTGAGGTGGAAATGCAAGGTCAAACAGATGTTGTTACACCAGAATAAAAATATTATTAATAAATATTGTTAATATTCAGCAGTTTGCACAGCTAACTTTCAAAATCAACCAGTTAGTGAGTTCTTCTAGAGGAGACTGTTGCTTTTCCTGTGTGAGGAGAATCTTAAAAGATATCCAAATGACAAAAAAACTGCATAGTTTGTTAGTTCTGAGATTACTGAGAAACTTAAGTCTAAACTCTCCACATGCATGCAGAAATATGCTCCCCCACTCACCAGTCAGACAGTTTCAAAAACATGTTCCCCAAATAAAGCCAGACAATCCTAAGAGTCCTCATACAGATCACATTAACTCCTCCTCTGTGCTCAATCCTTTTTTTTTTTACATTTTAAAAATCTGTCTAAAACATCAGATAAGTCCCAGGAAACTATTCACTGTCAGTGCATGCACATAATTTATATGCTGTGGTTTCATGTCCCCTTATATGGTACAGTTGAACAGTAATTGTCAACCACTGGTGATGCTGCCAAGTTTGGCTCCCAGATTTGGTTTAATAGCAACAAAATGAGTAACAATGCAGCTAAAGAAAATGAGGGAATGTGTACCACAGTTACCACATGGCACACAGGCAAAGGTACCATGGAGACTGATGACTACACATGCAGCAACTGTGTTTCAAAATACCACTTGTGTAGTATTTCCTACCAGCAAATTAAGCCTGGAGCAAGAGTTCACAGGGAAATTGTTTTTCCCAGCACAGACGCTGGAACAATCAGAGAAGCTCTGGATATTCACACTGATCTTAATTCTTCTGCTATTTTTTTTCTTCCTAAAATATTTATGATTCAGGTCATGTGAAGTGCTACACAGGCAGTGCCTGGCACCAGGAGATTTATTTTTTTTTACTTATTGCTCCTTGCTATCTATTGCTTTGTCCTTTTCCGTGGGACAGTTTCATGATATTCCAAACAAAAAAAGGCTTCCCTGTGACAGAGACTGCCACAGTTTAACTGAGCTCATCCAGAGGAAGACTCCCCTGAAGTGTAATCCTCATTTTTCACCCTATTTTCATCCCTTTACTTGCAGAGCCAGGCTTCTGTTAAAATATTAAAACAGATGAAGACAGAAAATAATATTACATTTAATCTTAAAGTGAAACCAACAAGAACACTGAAAATTTTGATAACCTGAGCACAACTTTTTTCAAGATGCATATCAACTGATCTCTATGTTCAGTTGTAAAAATATCCAAACACCAGGCACTGAAGCCTCCTTGCACATTTAGAAAGAGATTATACAGGTGAATCAAGGGATAGTTCTCCACAAGTTACAAAGCTTTAAAAAAAGATGACACGACCTTAGGAAGCATATGGTAACTTCCTGATAGTTAAAGTTTGTTTTTATAGGAAAGATGAAAAGATTAAAGTAAAAACTTAGGCAATGTATTTCTAGAATGCTTTAGAATATCCTGTCAATTAAAATTCTATGATTAAACTGATTTTAGTTAATAAAATATAGGAGTGTCAAGCTTCCAAATACCTCTGCTCTAGATTTTGAGCAACTTAGGCCTACTTTAATTTTATATATTGAAAAATGCATAAAAACTTAAGAGATTTATGATTCCACATAATTTTGAAACAGTGGAAGAGTGCTACTAAAAGTAAAACCCTATTTGTTATTTATCAAGACAGAAAAACTCCATCTACAAGACAGGAAAAGCAGTGATCAGCCTAACCACTTACTAGAAATTCACTGACAATTTAATTTTTTACCAATCCTTGAGAATTATTCCTACAAAAAGTCTGCACTATGTGAATTCATGAAACAATGCTGAGATTTTCAAACTCAGAGACCTTCCAGGCCTACTGAAATTAAAGGAAAACCCATATCAAATAATTTTTTACCATTATTTCCCAGACAGAAGTATAGCACAGTGCATTCTGAACAGCTTTCAGCACACTGATGCAGTTCCCAGTTAATCCAAGCTCCATCTGGGACTGCAGAGGCCCATACATTAAAATTAAAACAATGTAAATCATTTTGTTTACATTGTTAATGTAAAAATACATTAAAAATAAAAACATCTGACCTCAGCTATTAAAGTTAGTGTGCCCACGAGCATCCTTTTCCCTTCTATCTCTACCTGGGTTTGACTTACTCAGGTTCTCCTACTCCTGGAACCATTCAATAGATGTCTACAGTCCAAAGCATATTTGTAGTCTGAAATATAGTACATTTTCTTTCCCCTTTGCCTCACAGTTGTGAGAAGACAGCTCCAATCCAAGACAGGATTTCCTTCCACAACACTGTAATGTAAACAAGGGCTCTGGGAAATTAAAGGAGAGTTAAATAATGACTATCACTAACCAGACAAGTTATTGCACGTGCAGACAAACACAAGGATTATGCTCCTCTGTTTTAAAGAGGTCCTCAGAATTGTTTCATTTCAGTAAAATGAGTATCTAGTTTATTTCCTTGCTCTTACATCTGAGCACTGAAGATTTTCAGAACACCACCTCTCACAGAAGACTTCTGAAGACTAATATTTTATAGTTTTCAGACAAGGAAAAGAAGAAATTTAAGTGCATTGGCCACGTGAAGCCTGATTTTCAAGCTAAGAGCCTAAGTCAAAAATCACACAGGGCCACATTCCATTCCTCACACCTGTCCTCATATGGACATCACATTAGCATTGCCTTCTCTGAAGATGGTCTGAGCACATCAAAGCTTAGGCTGAACTGCAAGATTATCTTTTACCCTTCCCTGTTGACTCTCAGACCCTTAAATAAAAAGATATGTGGTGGCAGGGGAGTGGGTACTCCTCATCTATTCTGCTGAAGCATTTAAACTTTGCCTAAATTCAATTGAGGTGCAGTAGGACAGAAAAAGCACACAAATTACCATGATTTGATAGTCTTAGGACTCCATCTATATTTTCTCCAGCAACTACTAAATAAGAAGTTGTCCAGATCTTGCACTGATGACCACTACTACATGGATTGCTGGGAGGTCTCTTAAAGAAACTGTGGCAGAGTCATGCAGAAAAACCAGTTCTTCTGGATTACTGTGGCTGTATGCTGGCCACAAGACATTAACTTTTCTTTACAGAAACAGATTACAGATTGCTTTTTTGCCCAAGACATTTCTTATAAAAACAGAAGCACTTGTTTTCTTCTTTCTTTTCAGCCATCACTATTTTTTTTTAATTTTATGAGCAAAAGCTCTGAACATAGAGTTTTAGAAGACATTTCAAAGGAACAATTTACAGGATATGTTGAAGCCATAGCATGCCAGCTTCAGCCCTCTACTAACCCTAGGCCAGTTTTTTCAACTTCCTCCCTTCCCATCTTCAAAAATGTAGCAGATTTTCAAAAGACAGCAATTCTTGTTTTGATGACAACTGGGGCTGCTCCTTTCAATGCCTATTTTTCTGCGTTCCCTCCCCCAGTCTTTGTTTCTTCCTCCTCTATCACCTGATACCACTCACTTTCAAATAAGTTATTCTGCCATTCTCCTTTGTTATCATCCTACTCAGCTTTCCTGGAATTAATGAGAAAATCAAACAGTCAAGCTGGCTTAAAATCTGCATCACTGTAAAACCATTGCATTGATGTTTCTGAAGACCCTTCCCATACTCAAGTGGCAAAAAAAAAAAAAAAAAAAAATGGAACACAGAAAGCAGCAATGCAGCTGTTACACATTTTACTTCCACACATTTTCCTTCCACTTTTCCTTTCCTGACCAAATCAAGAAGCTGTAGGCCAGGCCAGTTAATACTGGCTGGCAGGTGTCTTTAACCAGGATCCACCCAAATCCAGTAATTCAAGAGGAAACTAAAAGTCAACAAGAAAAGCACATGCCATTAATGGCACATGCATGGCATCGATGCCAACTCAGCCATCAATCTGTAGTGAGACATTTGCCTAAGGACTGTTTTCTCTATTCCTAAGAGCAGTATTTATATGCATTAACATTTCTGGAGCAGAGGACACAGCACTGAGGTGCGATGGGAGCGCTGTTAATCCCGGCACAAAGATAAACAAAACTTCACATGGGCAGAATAAAAACCATGCACAATGGAATCCTGCCAATGTCATTAAAACTTAATGCCTCCTTAACAGTGCAATTGCAGACCTGCCAACAGAGTGCCACGTGTTACCCAGCTGAATGCCAGTCAAAATAACCAACTCTGAGGATTTTGTGCTGAAGAAAGCATTTCAGGATATACATGGAACTGTATTTTTTTCCAAGAAATGACACAGCTTTGATCAGGCTGCTGGAGTGACAGGTATTCAGTCTCTTTGAGGTGTATCTGGGAGCAAAAAATACCAAACTAGCCATTAGACAACATATGTTGACTTTCTTTTAGTACGTCCTTTATACACAGCACGCATTCTTGAGCTCAGAAATTTGAACCATGTGGGAGCCCACTGGCTCAAGCAATCTTCATCCTGCAGGGCAGCCTCTCCTCACTGAGGTAATCTCCGTGTTAATTACAGTTAAATTACTGTCAGGAATGACACTCTGAAAACTTTACCTCGTAAAACGCCTTTCTTCAAACTTCTGAAGTCAAGATTTCTGCAACTTCCACCACTTCCAGCTTGTTGCCAGCCTCTAAGCTCCATGCAATGCAGATTGGGCAATGTGTCTTTAGGCAAATGTATTCTACAAAACACATCCTTCCTGCCACCACTTCCTTTGGATGGCAAACACAGACAGCAGGCTTGACAGAACTTTGAACTGTTTCATCAAGACCTTTTTCTTGTCTCATCTCATGTGCAGCTGGCTGACCCAACCACCATGATTCCAACCTTGATGGCTGACATAAAATCCAATAAAAATTATTCAGAACCCAGGTTCTATAGACAAAGTATTTGAAACTGAAGTGTTCCACCAGTCTTTTCCCGAGCTACAAACACTGCCTCCTCTAAAGATCTCTTGTCAAGAAATCCAGCTCTACTTAATGATAGTGGGGTATTCAAACAAGGTACTTGCATACAGTATGACAGTCTCTTTATTAAGGGGTACACATCACCCTAAAATAAGCACACACCTCTAAAGCATTTGAAGCACCTACAAACAAAAATCCCACGCTTCATTTTAACAAAAGAAACTTGCAGCAGTATCCTGAATATGATGATCATACTGCAACTATGCCAATAAAGTTCAAAAAGATTTTTTAAAACCCCCACCAAAACCAACTACCAAGAAAAATAGATGTGGTTTTATTCACTGACCAATTAAGAACACCCTTTGGGCTTTCAACAGTATTCTTTGTTCACTGTCTTGTCTTCCCATTGTTGCTGACACACACTGGGAAACACACTAAGATGCAATACACATTTCTCTGCATAATTATATCACAAATTTAGGCCACAGTCTTCAACCTTTACTGTTAACACCCAGACATCGATTTAGTTACTAACAATCTGGGAAATACTCTTACTGCTAACAGGCTGAAAATTAAGCATGTGCTTAAGTCCTTGCAAGACCACAGCCTTGGGTATTATAAAAAACACTGAATTACATTTAATTTGGGTTTGATGCTTTATAGGGCTGCTGTCATCTTTAGAAAGGGACAATCCGTAACAATTATGAAACAAGAATAATTCTGGAATGTTTTATGATTATTTGTAAATAATGATAATTGCATTCCCCCCACCCAACCCCTGCCCCAGTAACTTCAATTAAAGGGGAAAAAAGGAAACAATACAAGCACAGGCACATCTCCAAATTCTCAGGGGGAAGGGAAAGTGGGCTGGGAAGGGAGGGAAAGCAGAGAGGGCAACCAAGCATAAGGATGACATAAAAAGTGTACATTGTTGAATGGCTGTGACTTCTCTGTGAATGTTATCTGTACTTACAGCAAAGCAATAAATCCCAAACAAACACTATTTTGGCTTAGAGTTAATAATACCTAACAGTTAGAGGCATTATGGAAACTGATGCTGCAACTGTGCTCAAAAGGTACATGAAAAACCTCTGTAACACTCACTGCTGAGGGGATACATTGAGAACTCCTGAATCTCAGTGAAAACCACCCAAGCAGCCTCCCCTTTGCCTTTAGGTGACACCATATAATCATCACTACATTTTAACATGATCTCAAAGCTGATTACGTCTATTTTTAGACGGGGTTGTTTTGTTTATGTTTTCTAAGACCAAATTTCCTTTCCTCACCTCAACATTTCCTGGCCGGGGCACGTTTGGTTTTTTTGGTTTGTTTTGTTTTTTTTAAAGATACTCATACCATCTGTCCCGTGTCTTTTTTTCTTAGGAACCAGCGGGATCAGACCAGCCGAGTGTCAGCTCCTGGCTGGGACAGCTGCTCGCCTGGGTATTTGGAGTGTTGTTACACCACATTCAGCTATTGTTCGACACTGGGAACGGGTGAGATCCTAAGAATAACACGGCGATTAAAAACCAGTTAACAGCTGGAAATCTGTTACAGCTCTGGGAATCTCGGGTCACCGAGGCAGACGATGTGGAGGCACCGGGAGGGCAGATAAAGGGGTGCCCAGGGATAAGGGGGTGCCCGGCGGATGCCCCTCAGATCCGCGGATGCGCCGGGGAGGACAGAACCCGCGGTACCCCCCGAAACGCTCCCACCCGCGCTTCTCCGGGCTCCGGGTTTTCTCGTTATTTCCTAAGGTTTACGAATTTACCAGAAAATTCTGAGGAAAAACCTGTGTCCCCATGCTGCCAGCCCGGGATATTACCGAGCTCCGCTGAGGCGCTGACCCCACGGCGAGGGCGCTTCCCTCACCGCCGGTTCCCCCCGGGCCGCCCGGGCACAAGGTACCGGGCACACGGTACCGGGCGCTGTTGCTGCCGCCTCCTCGCAACAGCACGGGTCGGGGAGGCCGCAGAACCAGAGGGGGAGAGACCCAGTGAGGGGCAGCCGGGACACCCGGCAGGGTGGGGCCGCCCTGAGGAACGGGGAGAGGGAGTTGCGGCCTGGGGAAGGGTGGCGGGACGGGCAGGGAGGAAGGGAGAGGCTCGGATACCTGGATCCTCTTCCTGTGCCTCCGCCGCTCCGCCATGTTGTCCCCGTCTAGCTCCGCCGGTGACGTGGGACGGGAAGGGGGGGGAGGGTGTGCGGCGGCCTCGCGAGAGGCGGCGGGAACCGACGGGGGCGGAGCGGCCGCGCCCCCTCAGCGCCTCAGAGGCCGAGGAGGCTCCGGAACGCCCCGGCCCCTCAGCCCGCCCCGGCCCCACGATCCGCCCCAAAACCTCGGTCCGACCCGGCCCCACGATCCGCCCCAACACCTCGGCCCGCCCCGGGATGGCTTCAGCCGCATCAACTCGCGCTGAAGGGAGTAGGGCGCAGGACAGCGCTACTCCAGAGTTATGCAGGTGGTAAAAATTAATCATCTGGATTCATATGGACGAGCTTAACATGTCCTAAGTGCTTTTGTACTCAGCGTGTGCTCCTGGCTCTGGGTACCAGTACCCCAGGGTGCTGGCTGTCCACCAGCTCTGACTACACCCGGGACAGGTTTCTCACAAAGGAAGTAGATATCTACACAGCAGGCACTTGGCTGTACCACAACATCTTTTCTTTTAAATGTCACGATTTGCAAAGCCATCCAGTGAATGTAACTACATAGAATTGACAGAAAAAATTCTTCTGAGTAGAGGGAAATTCCTAATTTAGTCTTAGCTTAAATGAATATAGCATCGAACGAGTTTAAATTTTTCTTCTTGCAGCGTTTCCTGTCTGAAACTACAGCTCACTGTGCAAGAGTAACTTAAAAATGAGTTCACTGTGAGCAGTTACTAACACCTTACACTAAAATGGTGCATTTATCAATACCTGTTCCACCCAGTATTCAACAGAAACAATATATTTAAACCAAAAAGGCTTTAAAACGTTAGTTAGGGCAGTGAGAGACAGCTGGCTCGGAGCATCCCCACCCCAGTCCTGAGGTGCCGGGCTGAGCTCTGCCACCATCTCAGGCCCCGCTGCAGCACCCTGGTTACTCCCTGAGGGAGAGAGCAGGGGAGGATGATGTGCCCAGGCCTGGCAGAGCTCAGAAGCATCCAAAAAGGTGCTGAGGCCTCTCAGCACCCCGAGGCCTCTTGGCACACCTCCATGGCAGGGAGCTGGGCCTGCAGGTCAGGGCCCACCCAGCAGTGCCCGGGGCCTCTCCTCAGCGGGGCTGGGACCCACAGGGAGGTCACCGGGTGTCTGAAGAGCAAACCCAGCCTGCTGGAATAAAGGTGCTGTTTGGCAGTAAAAATCTGTAAAAAAGTTTTGATACTCCCAAAGAGTATGGTAGGCCTTGGAGATGCTTGATGCTGGGACCCACAGGGAGGTCATTGGGTGTCTGAAAAGCAAACCCAGCCTGCTGGAATAAAGGTGCTGTTTGGCAGTAAAAATCTGTAAGTTTGGATGCTCCTGAAGAGTATGGTAGGCCCTGGGGATGCTTGATGCAGGAGGGATTTGTTAGTTGTTACCCTCTTTTAAATACACTCTGATTGCTTGGGCCTTCTCATGTACCTACAAATTAGATTTAGGAAGTAACCTATATAAAGCAAGCTGGCCTTTTGCCAGGAGTTGTTCCGCATGCTTTTGCTATGAGGTCATGAAAGTTAGTAAAGCCTTACAGTGGTTTATCCTGGCTCCATGTTTCCTAACCACACCCTGGCACATAGGGATGGAAAAGTATCTGTAGTGCTGTATTGTGTTGTCTTGTTGCCCTTTCCTGTTCCTATGCTTTTGGAACCCCTTAGATTGAAAACTAGGTAATTAAAAATATAAAATTGTTTCCAACAGCATATTTACCCTTGAGTTACCATGACAGTTTTTGTTGGGTTTTGGGGTTTTTTGCTTGGTTTTGGGTTTTGTTTTCTATTACTATGTCTCTTTCTTTTGACTGTTTTGTTTTGCTGTTGCTGGGCAGAAAATCTATAGTGGTTATAAATTAAGCTGACTGACTGCAGAGTAAATTAAATATAAAAATATAATTGAAAATATAAGATCGTAGGTGTAGGGAATTAAAGTTTGAATGGTTACAATAAAACAAAGCCTTGGTGAAAGTAACCAAACTGCATTTATTCAGAAGATACATGTTTAGGTTGGCAGGCATTGTGTAACAGTTATTTCACTGCTCAACTTAAAGAAACATAAAAGCACCTCTGAAATGGAGGTTTTCTTGTAGAAGAAGTTTTAGCCATCTGTAACTTAGGGTTTGCTAATAATACACAATGCCTGCAGTAAGGGTTTTAGCACAGCATAGCTCAGAGCCTCTCTGCTGTGACTGCACAGGCACAACTTCAGCTGAGAAACTCCTCCAAGCTATGTGGAAGAGGCTGTTTGGAACCACACACTGGATTACTGGATTTCTGCTTAATCTGTATTATTTTTTTATTTTTTATTTTTTTCTTTTTTTTTCCATTCTTTTTTTTTTCCTTTTTTTTCTTTTTTCTTTTTTTTTTTTCCTTTTTTTCTTCTTTCTTTTTTTCTTTTTTTTTTTTTTCCTTTTTTTTTCTTTTTTTTTTTTTCTTTTTTCCACAGACCTTTTAATTCATCCAAAGCTTGAGAAACACTAACTTATGGAAACTCTTCCCAAGACAGCTGGGCATGTCACAGCAGATTGGAACAAACTGGTCACTCCAAGCAGATGTATGGAAAGGACCAAGGGATGGAAGTTGTCCAGGACACATGTCCTCCAGTGTGAGGCACTGGGTGGTGAACTTCCTGCCAAAACTGAGTCTTAGATGGGACAAGCTTATTTGTAGCCATCAGAGCAGTGGGAGAACAGGAGAGAAGGAAGTGGCAGAATCTCAGGAAAGCCAAGGAGTGGAAGCACAGGTTGAAACTGATTGCATTTAAGGTCAGTGTCTGTGTCAGCTGAAAAAGGAGCGTTTCAGGACCATGCAGTAAAGTCTTAGCTCCCTCAGGGCCAACTGGGTTTCCAAACCCCTCCAAAAGTAGGGTTTCCAAATCGTGACCACTTAAAATGCTGTTGTGAAGGATATTGCATGCAAGAGGAGTGGTTTCCTTTTCCAACTGAAACCAAACCAACAGCATTTCATTAGCACTCAATATGGGATCAAAATATGAGGAATATGGGCCCTGCACAGTACAGCAACACAGACTTCCAAGGCAGGTTGAGCTAAAAGCCACCCACAAACACATGAGTCATAACTCAGAAGCACACTCCAGTGTAGACATATCCTGAGTCACTTCCATCTCAGAAGCTTATAAATTCTTAGTTAGCCACTTAGCTTTTAATCCAGCAGAACAACAAAGATTCATCAGACAGATCTCCAGCATTATCTTTCACTAAGAAGCTGCTTAAATACTTCCACTTTTGCAGGATCCTTTTAATTTCTATACAACTCAGAATGATTTGATACATATAATGTACAAAAAACCAAGCTGAAAAAGTAAAAATTAATTTCCCCTGATTCTGGTCCTTCTGTAATTAGTTACCACTGTTTCAAATACCAGTTTTGTTCATTGCAAGAACAGAACTTGTTTCATTTTTTTTTTTTTTAAACTTTGTTTCATTTTAGCAATAACTGGTGTATCCTAATAAGCACACTTCTCCTGATGTGGAAGGGCTTGTAGCTCTTCCTAAAGACCAGTGTCAATCTGCTGCTCCATGCTGGAGACATTGAGGATACACCTGGACCTCTAACTATGTTGAGTGAAAAATACATCTATGTTTTTTTGAAGGAGGTTTTGGGGAACAAAATAAAATTAAAAAAATTAAAGACTTGGTTTTATCACTGTATTTTTTGGCAGTGGCAGGAGGAAAGAAGAATGGTAGTATTAAGGACAGCATAGGAAAAACTAATTGTTATTGTTTTATAAACTCATAAACTCACTATTATGGCTGCAAGGTTTTGAGTTAAAAATATTTGTTATATAAAAATGTGATTCTTGACTTTACTTCTCTCCAATTAACAGATTCAACCAGGAGCCAGCAATTGCTTTGCAGAATGTCTTGCACTGCAGACTGTTTACAGACTGCTGGAGGCCCATGAATCACAGGCTGAGCATCCTTCCTCTCTACCAGAGCTGTTGGAACCCTGTAGCTGAAAGGTAATCAGCAAAAATGAAAACCAGATTGGCTTGATGCTTTCTTTTTTCCCCTTGGCCAGCAGTGTTTTTTCTGTTTGCTGTTCTGATTGATTTTTATTTCAGTAATTCACACACACACACACAGGTGCCACGTATGTGTGGTTTTAAATTTTGGGAGAGCAAAGCATCTATTCATATATTTCTTGTACTGTAGGAAAAAATATTTATCATTCTCTATACAACATGGACAATAGGCTCCTCTTCTCTGAAGTCTAGGTAAAAAAAACTTTGTATCCTCATCAACAGGGAAATTGCTGGTTCAGGAAGAACAGGTGAATAGTGGCAGAACTAATGTCTGTCTGGAAGAACACAAACTTTGGTAAACTTGGCAGTGGGACAAAGGAAAGAACTCCATAGAAGCCAAGTCAAAAGAATAATTCTTGTGGCCTCAATATCAGTGACAGGAGGAGCAAAGGAGAAGAAAGGAGAGATACAAATGCAAAGGCAGAAAGCAGCCCCCCCTCAAAAAAATCCCAAACCCAAAGAAACGTAGAAAGATGAGTTTTTTCCCTTACTATAACATCAATTCTAATCACAGTGACATCACAATAGCAGTGTAGCTATTTATAATAGCATGAAGGGCTTAGTCAAAACCAAGCTTCACAGGCAGCAGAACCCTGATGAATACCCAGCTTCATAGAGCTGACCTGTTATTTTCCAGTAATTAATGAAGGGCTTAGGTAGGACATTTATTATGCCACTGTCAAAGCAAGGTACCAAAACAAGAGCTGTATCTAGTTTTGGGTGCTTCTCTGTAAAGTGTTGATGCTGAATGTGACTCCAGGCTCTACACAGCAAATCAATATTAGGGTATTTGGAAGGTCTGAAATAAGACACATTTCTGTTTAGTTTAAGAAATAGAGGTGATTTTAAAATCTGGAATTTATTATCTTTTCTCTTTCCCCCTCTAATGATACATTAATATTCTGAAAACTGTTTTGTGGAGGATTCACAATTGTTTAAGTTTGTAGAACACAAAGTTTTATAAAATAACTGGTGGTGTGGTCCTGCTTTCAAATGCTTGATTAGAATGACTGTGTGACTTGGACCAGGTGGGAATTCTGCCTAATTGTTGTATATTCATGGAGTTTTTAACAAAGTTTTCACTTGAGGAATTGAGCAGAGAATTATCTGTTTCTATCTGTATGAATCCATATTCCCCATCATCATCACATGCAGCAGTCATTAGGGCAGAAACACAGGCTGTGGTAGGAAGGACAAACTCTCCCTCCCTTTTCAGGACTTTCCTAAATCTGTTATTTATAGTAAAGAAGCATTTTGTTATATGTTCCCTTTTTATTTATCTTGTCTTTAGCTGTGGCTCTATAAATCCAAGTCCCTGTCCCTAGGAGCCTACACATTTAGTGTAGATACAGATGAAATCAAATACTTCTACAAAATCTCATTAACAAAATCTTCATGAACTGCATCACTCTTGTAGACTAATACAGTGACAGATGTTGTGAGGGATTTCTAATGATGCCACACATATTAAGACACATCATCTACATCCCATTTTGATTTTAGTGGCATAGCAGAAAAAATGACCACAGTGGTGGCATAGGCAGCAGAAAGTCATTCAGCACAGTTCTGTCAGCTTCATTAGGTATTTGTCATTGCTAGCTACACCCCTTTGCAGCTGGAATAACCATTAAAAGTAAAAAAAAGAGCTTGTAGCTGCTGGGGATCAGTAAGGCCTCAATGTTTCATTCCTAAAAACACATCAAAATCTGAAAAGATGGGTCAGTCTAAAACGTGAATGTTTTCATTCTCTCTGGAGTGCTGGTGTTCATTACCAGTGGCATTTCCTTCATTAGAAATAGAATTGATGATGTTTGTGTAGATAAATCCCTTTCTTTTCTATTTTGTTCTGTGACTGTGTGCAGTCCAAGCCTTCCTGCATTTTGGCTGCTCTAGCACAACTTCCCCCCAGTACAGGAAGCTGTGAAGTCATTCGTTTTGGGAAGAAGAGCCCAGTGTGTGCAACAAATCATATGTATTGTGTTTTTGTTTTCGTTTTGGTTTGTTTTTAATTGCAAGTACCATCAGACTGTAAGGTTTGTGTCCCAACTTCCTCTGCTTTGGCTTTGTTTGTGTCTGAGCCATTTACAAAAACAGTCACACTCTTCAGAACCAGATTTCCATCTCTCTTCCCAGGCATATGGGATTTCAAATCAAGCTCCTCAGCTGTTACTTTTTTAAAAACAGTTCAGCTTTTTCACTTCCTTGCTCTTAGCAGCCCCCCCCCTACTCCAAGTACCGCATTTCCCTTCGGAGGGGTTGTAGTTAAATTCTCGCAGCTTTCCAGCGACATCTCGTGGTCTCATTGACCTGGAAACTGGTCAGAGATTCCTCTGGTGTGGAGATCATCTCATGTCGATTAAGTCAATTATTTCATACAGTGAGGAGGGAGGATGGCATTTGAAAACCAATTCATTAACTGTTTAACTAGATACGTGACACTGTCAACAGGATTTTCAATTGTAAAAAAAAAAAAAAAAAAAAAGTTAGAAATTGTTTCAGATGCTAAACAGAATTGGTGTCCCTGATTTTATTTTTAACCAGCATGTTTACTATATAAAAATATTTTCTTTTTCCTTCATGGTATATGAACAGTCTACATAAAAAAAAAAATCACAATAGTTACATCTACTGTAGAAGTAAAACATTTTTTCTGGTGTAATTAACCCAAGATGTTACATTTTAAAATAACAGGTAAAAGCATTTCAAACAGAATATGACGTTTCACATTGACAATTGTGTTTCATCCCAAATCTGAAAAGTTAAACATTTACATTACCAAATTCAACATAAAACTCTCCAAGCTGCCTTACTAAGTTTAAAACTCATTAAAAACTGTAGAAAATTCCATGAGGATTAATATTACCATTGCACAGCTATTAAACAGTTTTATGGAGTTATGCTGAAACTCTCCATCTTCACATTTTAACTTTGCCTTTTTTGAATGCTATTGGGTATTCAGAACACAATTCCTTGTATGACAAATCCCCACAGATTATGTGTGAGATATAAAACTCTTGGGAAAGGCTCCCAGATCACTGATGTAAAGGGTCAGCACTGCACAGCAGAGGAGGTTCCTTCAGGGTCTGCCTGCAGCATTGCAGTATTTTGCTGTATAGCATACAATGCTTTTGCACTGGGTTTTACTGGATTTTATTGATTAAAATTGTACTTTCCAGTCAGAGTATTTGAAGATATATGCACAGGGCCCAAGAGTTCCATCACTGGTGGCAGTGGCAGTTTTCAGTGACACCAGAATCAGGCTCCTTTTACAGAAAGTTCAGAAAAGGAGTACTATAGATATTTGCCTTTCTTCTCAAGCCTGCAAAGTTTGGACAGTGCAGTAAGATGAATATCTTAAGCTGCTTTTGCAAACATCTAATCCCATTTTATCTAGTGCACTAATACCTAGTGTTGTATATTCATGGAGTTTTTAACAAAGTTAAAAGATATACCAAAAATATAAAATAATTTATCTTAGGCTAAAGTGAAAGAAGATGTGACCACAGGCTAAAATATGAGAATGCTCTCTCTCCTTCTGTGTTTAGACACTCAGCATCAAAACAGCAGCTTACCTCTTCGTTTTCAAGTGCTTGAGGTCACACAAACCTAAACTAAGGGGAGAGAATCTAAAGTAGCAATATACAGCAGACACAAAATCTATCAACCCTCATTTTACAGAATTTAATTTTATCAAAAGTATTTCTGTGTCCTTTGCAAGGGCAGTGGAAGCTCTGACTTCCAGAGCTTAAACGTAAGACCAGTGTATAGCCAAAACTTTAAAGAGGGAACAAAGGTAACTCATAATACAGAAATAATTATAAATGCTGGGGATTTATGCCTAGCTAAAAACTCTCATTTTGTGATTCTTGTTTGCTGTGAGGTAATGAGTCAGCAGTAGAAGTGAGGGGAAACTGTATTATTGCAGAGAAAAAGGAGCTCTCGGGCTAAAATTGGTGGCCTCTTGCAAAACAACACTGAGCTTGCTGCTGGGTAAGGGGCAGTCCATGGCCTGGACAGGAATGTTGCTGTTCCAGTGAAGAGTCTTTGTGGCAGAGTCTGCTGATGCTGCCTCCTAAGCTCATCTCAGCAGTGGAGTCACATGAAGAAAATTCAGACCTTGGTGATAGGAGTGTTTTGGAATAGTTAAATACCTGATACACACAATGTTTTCTTGTCCAGAGTTTAATTTGTGTATCTCCTCTATACCATGTATGCCATTCCCAGGCACTTAGAAAGGCTTAGTTCTAGAATAGCAATGGAATTAACTCAAATTGCTGAGTCTAGGGTATATTTTTCTGCATTTTGCAGGTAATTCCATACTCTCCATTCATTCCTCTCAGTGAATTCCATATAAATTTTCTCTAATAATATTGTCCAACATGCAGAAGTCAGCTGTGTGGGGAAGCTGTAACTTTTCCATGTAATTTTTCAGCAGGAGCACACTGTAAGACAGACACTGCACTCTCTGACAGACTTCAGTGATGACACTGGATTTCCATGAAAATTTAAGCTTTTTAACTGTGTTGATATTCTCTCTCTTGAGAACTGCACTTGCAAGCAATTGCACAGACAGGTAGCTGGATTTTTAAATGCCTTCCAGATACCACACTTCCTCATGCTGTGTTTGCAGCTTGTTTCCTTCAGCCCCAGTCATACAGAGGTTTCAGGCTGTAGCTATCTTCTCAAACACTTTGTAACTGGGGGTTTCTGTGTGATTGGAAACATGGCTTGGGCTTCACTCAACTTTTCTGAAAAGTGATCATCTGGAAGTCAGCCTGAGGTCCAGCTGTGTCACATGGATTTTCCCTGCTTTCTGAAACGAGCTGTTCCACTGCTTTTGAAGTTTCTGGGTCCTGGGAGCCAGGACTGTCCAGGGCATCACCACTGCTGTTGCAGTGGAGAGGGGAGACAGTGTCAGGGGGCTGATCTGAGGCTTTTCCTGGAGCAGGGGGCAGGGGCATGGACAGAGGAAGATTCATCATGTAGAAGACGTTGCCCAGACGTCGGGACACCTTTAAAGACAAAAACACAATTGTAGAAATTGCTTCTTGAGCTGGTGCTAAAGTCATCAAACATCAAGGCTGACTGCTGAGCAGCAGTGCCAGGGATATCTAGGAAATCAGTGGTTAGCAAAAGTGAAAAAAAAAAAAAATCTTCCATTTTTCTATCTCATATTTTTCTTGGCCTAGGTTCTTGTGGAAAGAGCTTGGCAATACTCAGCTTGAGGAATGGCCCAGAGGTGCTGGGTCTCCTCTCTAAGAGGAGCCCTAAAAACACCTCTTAAAAACATCTGCTCTTAGGTGCTGTGGCATCCATGGGACAGAAGAGAAGCAAACTGCCAGTCAGGAGCAGGAAAGGTGATTTAAATGACAAAAGAGTGAGAGAGAGCAAGGGGTTAAAGAAAAGGAAAAGAACCAAGCAACAATAGAAACACACAGAAAGTTGATGTTGCTGGGTGAAATTAAGAGCAGAAAACTTGAAACCTAGAGGGACATGTAAGATTAGAGAGGCTGTGGAAGCTGGCTTTTAAAGCCAAGCTGGAGCAAAAGCAAGTATGTAGCAGAGCAGTTCTTACTGGCTGGGAAGTCAAAAGAGGGTGAAACTGAGTTATTTCATCAAAAACATCCATTTTCTGGTTCTACCCCCAGCCTGGTTTCCAGTGTTGCATCCTGACACACTTTGTCTCAGGCTGTCAGTCCTGACCTCTCCTTCGTGAGCAGATAAAAGCAAAAGCAAACTATTCTTGAGTGATTTCTGTTTAACCTAAGTCACCTTATTAATGAAAAAAAAAGTGGTTAAGTTTGGGAAAATGTCATCCTTTTAGCTTTTGACTCACACCTCTATGACTTGCCATCTTGGCATACTTTTAAGGACCATACCTGAGAGCGGATCTTTAATGCTGGTCCGAGTTTTAATCCCATTGTATCCAGGAGATGTTCCTCTGTCAGCAGTGGAAGGGTTTCTCCATCAATAGCATGGTCTTTAAATACCTTATGAAATGATAAAACACATCATGGTGTGCTAAAACAGACTCCATTGGTTCTTTTTTATGCTTAACCCTGAGGCACAGACAAAAAGGGAAGAAATAATACTTTTATCTTTAAGGTCCCTTGCTACTGTAGCCATTTTGCGACTCTGTGATCTTTGTATTTCTCTTTTAACTGCAGTCTGAGGTCTCTTGTTCAGGTGTGTGGATATCAGCACATTTTCCTGTAGTTTATCTCCTTGTTCTTGGCAAGTGGGAGCTTTGTAATGTTTCAGTGTTACTTAGTTCTTTTTTTGTTTGTTTTAGGAAGGGAGCAGCTTGCTACCAGAGAAAGAGTAGTGTAAATCTCATTAAGACTTTACCAAGAATATACAAGATTTCAAGCTCTTTCATTTTTGGAATAGGGTGATGCCTAAAAGAGTTCAGTGACAGTGTCTGGGTTTTACCACTATTCAAGAATGCAAAATTGTTTTAATCTGCATTAAAATTGTGCAGTACCAATGACTCCAGCTTGCAGCAGAAGTGCATGTAACCTCTCAGAGGACTGGCTTTGCCTTTAAGTTTCATGATTTTCATAGACTGAAAGGCAGTGAAAACACCAGTGACATTTGTAACCCCTAACATTTACACTTCTTCGGTGACCTTTAAATATAGATGGTCCTAAAAGATCTGAAAAGGTGATGGATATTTATAATCACCTGGGCATAATCTGAGCAGCCTGGGAGGCTCATGATGAAATTGTGCACATCATCAACAGTCCACTTGCGAATGTCTTCAATGGAGGAAATGTCTTCTCCATTCAGGATCAGGCCATGTGCTCCTTTGAGGAGGAAACACAGAAGTTAAGTTTGTAGAGCTTTGCTGGCAAATCAACAGGAAGCAATAGTTAACATGAAATTTTTCACTCTTTTGCAGAATCTAATCTATTAACAGCAGTGTGTGGTCACTGATATAGGAGTCCTCGGCACCAAAATTACTGGAGAGTCAGTAGCAGCTGATTCTGGAGGGTTTTATTCTGGTGGCTTTTTCTGTTTACTGCAGTCACTGTACACACAAATCATACTGCAGCATTTTCTCTAATGGGTACATTACCCAATGCTTTTCATTCTTTAGGCTTTATTGTTATTTTAACTAATATTTCAGTAGAGAAGAACCAAGCCTTTGCTAGCCCATAGTGCCTACTGTGAGTTAGAAGGACATACAGAAAAATTATGGTCAGAAGAGAGAGGCTAGCTCACAGTTTCATTCAGCAATATTGTTTAATTGAAATCCCTTAATATCTACTGTAAAACACATTGTTTAGTGGGGGACTTGGCAGTGTTGGGTTTATGGTTGGACTCAATGATCTTGAAAGTCTTTTCCAACCTCATTGATTCATTGATTATACATTTTTCAGTAATACAGAATGTCTGTGGTTCTGCAGGGCTCATCCACTGGCACTGGTGCATTACAAAGCTTTAGAAACAAGGATTCTTGCACAGTGGCTGAAGTCTGTTCTTGGTGAGGCCAAACTTCAGGGATAAGTTTGTTCTTAAATGAGTGCAGCTTCTAAGGGAATTCCTTGCCCTGTTTAACACACAGAGCTTATGATGTGTCTATCTTGTGCTGCTACCTTTCCCCTGACCATCAGAAGGAGAGGAGAGAATGCAACATGTTGAAAAGAGTTGCAGGGAACCCAAAATGCTGCCGATTTAACAGCTTAGGCTTGAAATATGTGTTGTCCCCAGGGATGGATATAAGCAGAGGATAACATCCTGCAGCAGGGTAGAGCATGGCACAGAGCACTGAAAGAGCTGAGAGACTGCTTTGTGACATTTTTCTATGTCCTGCACAGTAAAGCACTGCCACCTAAGATGCTGAAACCTCAACAAGCAGCACTGTTTGCAGGTAGGGAAACCCACTCTTTACCTCTGCTGATGTGGATTTACCAAATCACTACTGTTTGCAGCATATGAACTCTACACTTAGTTGCCATGAGTCTTTCATACCAAGTATTTGCTTGAAACAGAGGGAAGAATTAAGAGAACAAAAAAATAAACATATATCATATCAACATGCAATCTCTTAAGTGTAATCTTGACAAACCTGAGGGTAGCAATGGGTTGCTGGGTACTGGAAATCCATATGGTAGAGCTGAGAATGGGATTGCAGAAGGGTACATGTATTTGTCATCAAAAGCAGGACAGGAGCTATTTGGTTCCTTCTCATGTGTGTTGCTGCAGCTATTGGTTTCAGCAGAAATTTCCTGAGGAACACAGTTTTTTCTCAAGCCTTGTTCAAACTCTTTACAGTTTTTGGCGACTGCAGAGGACTCAGCCTGGTTTTTGCTCTGTTCATGTTTGTTTGGTGTCTCCACCTCTGCTTCTTTCTTGTCTTCTTTCTCATCATCTGCCACAGCTGAGGCAGGGTCTGGAGCTTTGTCATCAGCAGGGTTCTTTGTGCCATTGGCACTGCAGTCTGCAGTTTTATGATTCCCAGCTCTTCTCCCTGGTCGACGTCCTTTCTCCCTTTGCAAAGTGCTGACTGGAGGGTATGGGCTGGTGGCCATGAGCATGGTGTTGCCATGGATTTCATCCAGGCTGGCACGATGAACATATAAGTCACTGGGAAGGTGACCTTCAGGTAGTCTGTGCCTGCCACGGAAAGCAACAGGACTTGCTGGCATCCCATGGTAAAGGAAAGGTGCTTCCAGGCCCAGCAGCCCTTTCCGATGAGCTTTCTCCATTTCTTTTTGCTGAAAAATAGCACTCATCTCCATTTCCATCCTAAGAGACACAGAGAACACAAGCAGTTAGAGCAGCTCAGTTCCTCATCAGCTTTTTTTTTCAGTAACAGACTAAAACTCAGGTTATTGAATAGACCAGGGTACTGCTCTTCTTCACTCTCCCCAACACTGCTATATGTGAGGGGTCACAAGCTGCAGGAAGAGAAAATGTATACCCCATGTGATGCCTCTGGATAATATTTCAGACAAAAAAAGTGTTGCTTGGACATTGGCAATCCAGGCATTAATTATTATTACAGTGATTACGCTTACTTGGGATTTGGAAAATTGTATCCAGGGTCATATAGGTCAAAGCCTAAAGCTGATAAGTGACATTACCAATCACAAAGTCATACTAGAAACTGGAAAATGGCAGTGGTATTGTAAGTGCTAAAGGGCTTGAACAATATTATCTGTGGAACCTGTGCAAATATTCAGAGTAAGTTAATGTGAGTCTCTGGAGTAACATTCCATAGTGTTTCCATCATAGCACCCAAGCATGGCTCTGAGAGTGTGCAAGGGTGAGATCCTGGGGGTAAGTGGAAAAGGGCTTGTGGGGGCAGCCAAGTCTTTAAAGCTCAGAGAGCTTTCTTAAGTCTGCAATGGGGATAACAGGTCTGAGAAACTCTGGCTTGTAGGAAGCTTCTCATGAATGTAACATTAGTTGTATTGTGTGAGGAGTGCTGCCACTCAGTACTGTGCTAAAGCCCCGTGCAGGAGTAGTTGAAGTTAGAGCTCCCCTAGGGAAATGGTGTGGCTGGGAGGGAGGGTACTGGTGGTTACTTAACCAGCTACTGATTACAGTGAAACTGGTACAAATAACTGGGGTCTCTATAACCACCCTGACATTCAGAATATTTGGTTAAACTGGGAAAGATGTCCACCCTGGCAGGGTGGAGTTGTAGCTACTCATCCCAGGGGCTCAGGTGTAGAAGCCTAAAATGCTGTGTATGAGACCACACAGCTGTGAAATGTAAATTTGTTTAGTTCAAGGGTTGAAGTTTGTGGCTTATTTGTTTCTTTAAGCAAGCTGAGGGGTTTAGTTCTTTTCCTTATATCATTTCAAGGCTAAAAGAAGAATTGGGACAAAAAGAAAGTTCGGTAGCTTTAGACTTTGAGAGATAGTCAAGGGCTCTCTGCTTCTCTGGGTGACTTGGAAAAGTATCTCAGTAATTAAAAACCTACAGAAAGACTGTGGCTATTAATTTCTGGCTGTCTTTGCTGCCTTGATCCTGGCATGCATCTCAGAGCAAAGCTTACTGTTGATTACCTGGCCATATTTTGCTTTTGAACCAGTTCCTGTCTTCTGGCCACAGCTTCCATGGATTCTGGTTGTAGAAAGCTGTATCCTTAAAGGGAGAGAGGGGGAAAAAAACCAAACTTCAAATTCACTGGTTTCCTCAAGCAAATGCACAGATCCCAGAGCAATGCAGAGAACTGCAAGCAGCTTTTTAAAACTTAAAGTGTGTGCTTCAACTGGAAGCTGAAATGAAGTTCAGATAAATCCTGTTTCTGTTCATTGTTTGGGAGTATGTGGGAGAAACAAGAAGTGTCTGCAGGATCAGATCTGTAGTGAGGTGTAGCTGCCATTATCTGTAACAGAAAGAGACAGCAGGGTGGTTTTATTTGGTTATTTATGCCTTTGAGGTACATCCAGCTGTTCAGAAAACAACAGCCAACTGTTAAGCAAAGCAAACCTGCTCCTTCAAGACTGTTTTCAACCTAGATGCTGTAATGTAATTTTAAATTACATTTCCTTTTGAGGGAATATCTTGTTTGCCATCCACATTGTGGGGAGGGAAAGCTGAGGCCAGGAATTCTTATTTATAAATCTACATGGCACCTTCTGATATTATCTCTTTGTATAAAGTGATGTGTAAATTTATCTGCAGCATGATGTGTGCCACAGTTGTGATATCCATCCTTCCCCTTAGAGCTGTGCCCTGTAATTCTGAGCCTTTATTAAAAGCACTTGTAGTTGCCCTGTGAGTAAAAGGTAATGTGGTATTATGAGCAAAGAATCAGCAGCCTGAAAGCAGCCAGTGCCCCTACATGAACAAATTAAACATAGCAAAAAGTGGTGTTGATTGAACTCATTTGCTTAGCCACAGCCTCCTGGTTTGGTGGGAAAATGTTTGGAAAACAAAAAATGAAAAAGAGAGAACTCAAACATGCAAATGATTTTGACCACTGTATTTAAGCCCTCTAATGGATGTGTTCAGACTGAACCTGGCCCAGTTTAGAATCTCTGGTAGGCAGGCAGCCTCCTTTCAGTGAGTCTTTCAAAAGAAATAAACTGTTTATTGGCATTATCTGTAAAAAGTAGTAGGTGTGGTTTGCTTTCTCATGTACATACTCTCACTTTTCAGGATGCAGATGATGCTTTGTTACCTGGGCCTGGGTAAACACGATTGGACAGGATGTTTGGCATGTTTGTGTGCTGTGGGACTGTGGGTCCAAGGTGGGATCCTATGTGGATTTGTCTTGGGTCAGCTGATGCCATCATTTCAGAGGAAGGTAACAGATCTCTGCCAGGGAAAAAAAAATACATTCAGTCACGTAAAGGATATTGTTTAATTAAGAATAATCTGTATATATTCAAGTAGGGCACATGTGCAGTTATAATGGGTGTTATAATAAAGAAATGGTGCAAAATACCTCTCTACCAGTCGAGGTTCAAACTGGGAAGGAATTGTCTGCATCCTCTGCTGCCCTGCAGCCATCAGCTGAGGGTTCACTGCCATCAGCTGATTTCTCATCAGCATCTCTTGTCGCTGCCGCAGTTCTGACACAAAACAGACACAGTTCTGTTGTCAACAGGGTAAATTAGAAAGTGATTCTGTCTGCAGCATAACTTTAACAGGAGGGTTTTCTTCCTCAGGTGTCAGCATTTTCATATTTTTAGAAAAATCTTGGTATTAGCTGGAACCTAACTTGCTGTGACACAGCAGCTCTAGAAAGAAGAAGCTGTAGTGGTGAACCAGGACCTCATAAAACCCAGTTATGGTTCTGGTTGCTGAGTTCCTGTACAACCTTTACTCTTCTTCCAAATGCTTAGCATCTCTTGGTCAAATTCTGAATGCTAAAAATCCCCCATGTTAACTTTTAATTACTGTAGTTCCTCCAGTTACTCCTAAGACAATTTTAAAATACGTTTTAAAGGCATTAAACCTGTTGCTGGCTGTTTCTTATACAATGTACAGATATTAGATATTATAATGACAGGTATTACTATAAATAAATGCACAGTTAGGTTTCTTCCTGCTTACCTCCTGCTGCCATGCCACTTGCTAATCTGTACAAATGCTTTTCTTCCAGTGTTCCTTGTTCCCCCAGGATAGACATTTTTCTCATGTGATCTCGTGGAGTCATGCTGCAAGGAGACAAGCACAACTCCTGTTAAAAATTATTACTTTCCAGTTTGCCTTTAGCTTGCTGTGATGATCCTATTCCATTAAAATTCCATCCTTCTCTGACAACTCTACCTTTTGATCAGGGATTTCTCATGTATTTTCACATTTATGCCAAATTTGCTTATTTTCTGGCTGCAACATATTTAATTTTTTGATCATGTTGCCCCTGCTTCTAGCCTTACAAAGTCAATGCCTGTGATTAACAACTTTGGCATCATAAATTCCAGCTGTGGGACCAGTTGTGTTTATGTGACCCTTGCCAGGGCAGTGGTGTTGTACAAATACCAGTGAGATTAAATACAGCTTGAGAAGTCAGTGGTGCTATGGCTACAAGACAGATCCAATTGCTAAGTGGTTTGTTTACACAGCTACCCAGGATACAGAAATTCCTAAGAAATAGTAAGCATGAGCAACAAAAATTCACTTTTTAACAGCCAGTCCTAAAAAAAAAAAAAAAAAACCAAAACAAAGAACAAAAACCCCAAACTTTAAAAACTGTTCATTATCCAAAATTTGATGGAAGTCAAATCCTCTATGTTGTTACCCAAGCCAGTTACAAATTAGAATAATAATGAAAACTCCTTTTATTGCCTTTGACCTGTTGAAGGGTTACACCTCTAAGGGAAAGCTTAGATCTGCTTCACATGCTTCAGCAATTTACCATTTCCTTGGAATGGTGAAGATGTGTGGCCTCAACCTCAGAATGAGTTTTCCAGGGGGTAGGCTGCATAGTCAGCCATTCAGACTGATAGCAGGGGCTCTACTTGGACCACACCCCATTTTGTTGCCTCAAAATTAAGTGTTCTTCACATTTTCTAGATTCTGTGTTGGCCAAGATTCAGGTCTTCCTGGAAGCAGTCAAACCTGAGAGCAGCACCATGTCCTTTGTTCTTGACACATATATCTGAAGATGTGTTTCCATTTGCTTTTTTTTTTTTTTAGGGTATTTTAGACTTAAAGAGGTTTAGGATGCTGGGTGCTTCATGAAGAGCATTTGAGCTGCCAAAGTGCTTCTGAGCTGCTAAAGCATTTTAAAGCTCAGTACTAAAGCGATTTAGTGCTGAACTAAACTTCACAGCAGCTCAAAAAATAGATGGCAACTGGGATGATGGGATTTGCCATACCACAGTGGTCCAGAGAGCCATTTAGGTGGTTTCCTTTCACAGATGAGTGGCTGTGTAAATACTCTGGAGAACCAAGCTGAATTTTTAAACTTTGTGTCAATGTCTTTACAGCCTGGCTTTTGCCTGGTGCACCTGGCTAGAAAGTATGAAGGTGCAAAGCAACCAGCAAAGGTCCAGGTAGACATGGAGAAATCAGGAGGTTTATAAGCTTTTTAAGTAAATCAGGAAGGAATGTAAAAGCTAATATGAACAATAACAAAGTTTTGTCTGGCAGATGACTGACAAGCTGTAGCATTTTTGCTTTTTAGGAACTGCTAGAATTCCTCAATCCCCTGTTTTAGTCACAGCTGTGAGTGCACTTTCTTCTGGGGAAGCTGTCCCTGTGTGGGGAAAAAGCATACAAGTAACAGACACTTTCCTTTGTGAGGCCTACATAGAACTTCTGCTGTTGTATTAACACCCCTCCCTCTATTCCCCCAAAATCACACCTGTGGCTGCAATTATTTGATACAACCTTGATGTGTAGAGTCATGGAAAACCTGGTGGGAAAAGACCCAAAGCCACATGGGATGCGGATGGGTGACAGACATCTGTCACCTACCAAGGAGCAGGAACTGTGTTTAGACACCAGTAGCACCAGTATCCCTGTGGTTTTCTCTCTATATCCTAAACAGTTCCCAAAACAAGTCTTGGGGTTTTTTTGGGTGTGCAGTATGGGAGAGCTGGGTAGTCTCACACATAGCCTCCTTTCAGGGCTGAAGCAGAAGCTATTTAAGAACTTTCTTATAATATTTCTTTTTAAAAGTGAGGTTTTCTTGTAAATGCTGCCATTCTCACTGAATATAGGGTACCAAAACCAGCAGCATGCATAGTGGAGTTGTTTTATATTTATTGATAGATTATTATCCATTAGATGACCAAGAATCACAGAGCATCACTTCAGGCAACATGCCTAACATAGCAGCTTGTCCTTGCAAAAGCAGAATAGGTTGGTTTGATGTGGAAAAGGTACAGTATTGACAATATCATGGAATAATATGACTTGAAAGTTCACTGGTGTCTTCTTCCACTCAAGCTGTAGCTTACTGCTTCAGGTGACCCAGTTTTTGAATCATCATGAGCCAAAAGGGGAAGTTTGATTCCTTAATGAAGTTTTAACTGAAGTTGCTTCATTAAGTCACTGTTTTTTTC
Organism: Heliangelus exortis; assembly: GCF_036169615.1. Classification (NCBI taxonomy): domain Eukaryota; kingdom Metazoa; phylum Chordata; class Aves; order Apodiformes; family Trochilidae; genus Heliangelus; species Heliangelus exortis. The sequence continues at coordinate 21,966,738 of NC_092430.1, forward strand.
ATTGGTGTGCCAGTCAATCCCATCTAACTTAGCTTGGATTTTTTCTCAGATATATCAGAATATCTCTAGTGTTGGTGGTAAAAGCTTTCAGATGTTACTTCCACTGAGATTCTAACTTCTCTTCCCCAGCTGAGTGTTACAATATCAGGATGGTGTAAATCTTATTTAAAAGGCACATTTTTGGTGTATATATTATCTGCATTAAATTCCTTGTTTATTTTACCTAACATCCTGTTCAGGAAAGTATTGGATTGATGAGGTAGAAGAAATAGTTTAATAACCTAATGCAAAGACTTGTACGTAAAGCTGTGTCAAGAGGACATCCTGGACTTGACTAATCTCTATTATTCCATTTGGAAAAACACCTTTTTTGGTTACTCAGCTGGGCCTCTGTCTCGAGGTCAAACTTAGGCTATTTAAGGTTCATACTATTTTCATAACCATTCACATATTAGAAACCAATATCACCAAAAATAAAGATATCAGAGGGAGCAGGGCAGGTATACTCCTAATACATATATTACCTGGGATTTGAGAGTAGCTGAAAATCTTACATCAGGGTTCATATAAATTCATACACACCAGCTGTCCAGCCTTACAGTCATATATGGCTCTTCTCTGATCCTATTGCACAAATCCTGGCTGTACAGCACATTACAGGGATGAAGACAAGTTAATCTCTCCCTTTAGAGTCTTACCCTCAGCAAACCCTTCTTGGCAGCAGGCAGAACCACTCACCCAGTACTAATTCTGTCTCAATTTATTAGATGAGAAGTGGCAAGACACGAACTTCATGAACCAGAAGCATCTGCAAATCTAATAATGGTACAGGCAGTTTCAAAAGGGCTGTAGCAGTCTGCCTGTCTAAACTGCTTGCACAGGCAAAACACACTATTGCCTTATGTATAATATAGACCTGATGGAAGTTTATTCTTTTTTATAGCTAAATATATTCAGATTTCAGTAGCTAATACTGCTTTCATGCCCATCAAACACATGAAATGAGCAGTTTTTGAAAAGCAACGTTCAGTATACATTTTTTTTGCACTGGGTCCACAAAGTGTCTGGAAGAAACTGAGTATTTTATGAAATACTCAGGTAAATATGTGTCAGAGAAATCAGTTAAACATATATTATAAACTTGCTTCTGAGTGAAGTATATGATGAATGTCATGCATAGTTCCAATTGACTCCCTTTTTATAAAAAGCTGCCCTGATTACATGAGAAATTAGATGTTGTTTTAAAAAAACAAATATTCCATTATTATTAATACTCTTTGGCATCAAAGATTCTTGCCCTAAACCTAGTCATAAAGCTAGAGATTGTATTTACTCAAGAGCCTACAATCAGCAAAGTAAATGACACTTAGAAAGTAAGAAAGCAATTATACCAACATTATGCCATAGAGGAGCATGAAATTTGTCTTCTTAATTGGGCAAGGTACCACTGGAGAGGCTGTGGGGCTAAATTCTAATCCTGGATACGTAGGCACAGACTGCTCATAGACTGGGATTAGAGGGTAATCCTAAAACTGGATTGAGAACGATACGTTCCCTAAAGAAAGGAAAATAACTATATTTATACTGCCTGTGCCAGCCAGCAGAGCTTGCTCTGCATACCTTTACAGGGCTGAAGCCATGGAGGGTGCACTGAATTTAATTATCATAGAATCATAGAATTGGCTGGGTTGGAAGGGACCTCAGAGATCATCAAGTCCAACCCTTGATCCACTTCCCCCATGGTTCCCAGCCCATGGCACTGAGTGCCACATCCAGGCTCTTTTTAAATATCTCCAGGGATGGAGAATCCACCCCTTCCCTGGGCAGCCCATTCCAATGGCTGATCACACTCTCAGTAAAGAAATTCTTTCTGATGTCCAACCTAAACCTCCCCTGGCACAACTTGAGCCCTCTTGTGCCCTCTTGTCTTGCTGAGAGTTGCCTGGGAAAAGAGCCCAACCCCCCCCCTGGCTCCAACCTCCTTTCAGGGAGTTGGAGAGAGTGATGAGGTCTCCCCTGAGCCTCCTCTTCTCCAGCCTGAACACCCCCAGCTCCCTCAGCCTCTCCTCATAGGATCTGTGCTCCAGTCCCTTCCCCAGCCCAGTTGCCTCCTTTGGACCTGCTCCAGCACCTCAATCTCCTTCCTGAGCTGAGGGGCCCAGAACTGGACACAGGACTCAAGCTGTGGCCTCACCAGCACTGAGTACAGGGGCAGAATCATTGATAAGGTTTTAAGCAGCAGGTCACCCCTGCTCCTTTTAAACATGCTGCTCTCAGTAAGAAATTAGGGCCCAGTAGAGAAAAAGTCAGTCCTTCAGGGACTAAGAGAAGTTCCTCATAGGAAGTCATTCATCCTGTTCCCACTGGAATGGGAACAAGCTGGGAGCAAGGGGAAGCTGCTGTTCTGTGTGCTACTAAGGCAGCAGCCAGCTTAATGCCTTGGCTACAACCAAAGGTGGGGACACGTTGTGGTGAGCACAAACACACAGCAAGAGCCCTCAAAGCCTCCTGGTTGAGACAGACAGATGGTGGAGGAGAAAGAAGCAATCCTGCCATTTGATATGGAATTGGAGGGACACAGATACAGGTGGGAACTGTGCTTAGCACTTCTCCCTCTCAGCTTGGTGCTGTGACCACAGGGCTGCTTGCTGCAGAGCCATAGAGCTGATGTTACTCATCTGTATTTGTGGCAGCACTCCAGCTGGGACCACACTGAGTGCTTTGTGTCATTTATAAAAACTGAGTGAAATGACTAAGCAAGAACTAACAAAAATAGTGGTTGTAGCAGAACAAGTGTGTAACATTGTACACCCACCCTGAATCCTGATAAACTGGTACATGGAGAAGCTATTTACAAGGGATGGATCTCTCTATTACATCATTTATATATACAGAGATAAAAGCATGATGTAATTTGTTTTCCTTGTGGATTTATTTCATAATTAGGGATGACATTTGAAACATTATCCTCTTGTCTTTGGTTCTTTCAGAAGCCTAAAGATTACAAAATGTGGCATGAGTAAGGAAACTAAATGCTGTTTTGCTTTTTAATTATTTTTACTTTTAAAGCATTAAAAAAAGAAGTTTTTTCTTCTATTTTTAAGTTTTGGAAATGGAAGTCTTGAGATGGAAAGCTTTCTGATCATTGGAGTGTGAAGCTGATATTTCCAAAGGAAATGCAGTTGAATTTTAGTCATTGGATTCTAGTGGGATTCATGTCTCACTTTAACACAAAATACCAATGCAAATATCAATACTTCCAGTGCCAAAATCAAGCAGGTAGTGGAAAGAGGGACAGGTTTCAGGCAGGCCATTCAAAACTATTTTTATTTTACAACTCTTTAACCTCACTGGATAAGAGCTTGAATCTAGAAAACTTGTACTGAATTCTCAGTGCCTTCTCTCCTCAGTTAGGATATTAAATAGTGCATCTGCATTTCTGCTGCAGCAGTATTTTTGCAGCAGAGTTCCCAAAATCCTCTGATAAAACAGAAAACTGCATTTGATGTGTTTATACCACTAAGGTAAAAGAAGATGGTGTGGATTTTTATCATTAATCATTTCAGCTTTGCTTTCTCTATTACAAAGCAAAATATGGCACAGGCTCACCATCAAAAACATTTGCAGATATATGTAAAATAAAGAATGTAAGTCACAGGTATCAGATACTAAAACCACTGTTATTTTCCAACATCACAGTTAAAAGTTTTACTGCAAACTTTTTCCCCTTGTGAGATTCACATGTGAAGTTGCACACCTGATGCTGTAAACAGGCTCAGAAGTCAGCATCCTGAACAGACAAAACATTTTCAGCTCCAGTTTGCAGAATCAAACCATTGTAAAATTATTTGAGTCAGGATTGCCTCTTTCTTTCTCTCCTTATCTCTGGAGCAGTGGGGAGATACAGAAATTCAAATATTCTCTAACTGAGGAGCTTAAAATTTTATCTCAACATAATAGTGCCCAAGCCTTTCTCTGTCCACAGTTAATTCCACCCACATATGCAGATAAAAAGCAAGGTGTAAGGAGCCCTCATCATAATTTTTGACAAAATATATCACACTGCATACATTGGTGTTCCACAAAGCTGCTAGCACTGAGGTTTGGTGCAGTGGCTTTGCCCACAACCAAAATTTTAACTAATGGGGCTACATCAGATTGAAAAACCAACTGGATCTGTGTGATGAAAGCCTTGATTAATTCTGATTGCACAGTGATTTAGAAAATTCACTGCTCCAGGAAATATCCATAAAATATTGAGCTTTTCCTGGTTTACTTTAAAAAGACAAGTTAGCCCAAAGATTAAGCTATATTTATCAACAACCAGTTAGCTTTAAAAATATTTTGTTACAGTTAGATAAGATGCTGAAACATTTGTGCAAGCAACTCAAACTATATCCAGATTTTTCTAGAAAAATGTCAAATATGCAATGACAATCCATCCACAAGTAAAATCCTCCATTTGTGAAATAGATCTTCAAATGTTTCAAAAATTATCAGGTTTATGTCATAAAATATACAGTGTTTCCACCTGAATATGCAAGATTATTTACTGGTAAGAATATATATAGCATGTTCCTGAGAAATCAGAATGTAATTAATGACATACTTGACTTTTTTCAGTATCCCAGCCTGTTCCCAACCTCACTCTCCACAGCCCAGTGCTGCTGTTACAGAAGGACACCATGAAGGAGCCTGCTTTGATCTGCACTGTTTCTATCATGAGGTGAGTCTTTTCTATCCAAGTCTGAAAAATATCATACACCTCATGGTATTGCTTAGCAGATGTGGCATCTCCATTTACATTACAAGCTAGCACTTTTTATTTCATGGATACTTACATCTATTGTGAAGACCTTAGTTTGGGGTAAAACTGAAGATACCATGAACATCCAAGAGTGGGTTCCTTCACTCTAAGTCTTCCTTCCAAGCTGTCTCAGTAATGTGATTGGCAGCTTTTAAACCACATCAAGATTAACATGCCAAAAACTGCCTTAACTAACGCTGACTTGACTTTAAATACAAATTCAACTTATCTTGATTAGCCCTCATCCCAGCATCTAAGCCCTACCCACTCTGACATCACAGGGCCTTCTCCAATACCACCCCCTAACCAGGCTGTAAAAACATAATTACAAGAAGAGCACTGCACTGATCTGATAAACCTATTTCACATTTAACCTGCTAAGCTGTTGTTAGCTTTTAAGATGCTTGGTGCATTCACTTGAAATCTTCCTGTTCCAACAAGAAGTATGAGAGAAGGTTAATAATTGCCCAGCTCCCATGCATTGTGTTACTTATTTATCCTGAATTTTAGGAAGGGTGAACTTCTGACCATTGGCAAGCAGCTCCCACCCACCCCTGTTATCCCAGAACTGTGCATCCGATTGGATTGGGGGGAACTAGAAGATGGAAATCCTGTTAAGCATATTGTGAGGCTAACACAGGGATCAGATGGTTATACTGCTCAACTCTTTAATTCTCCCTGTCAGTGAGTTAACTCTCAGGATGGGTGCCTAGTAAATGACAGATTTTAAAATGTCAGGGAGTGGTCAGTTCCTTCTGACATCCACGTCAGCTGATGGGGCATCAGGGTTCATGTTTGTTAGTCCCTAGTACACCTGCCTGAAGTCCATCAAGTGCTTGCTGCAACAACAAAAAACTGCCCCTCATCCTCTCTCAAATGCTAAAAAAATGCCTAAACCTGGAGAAAATAGTCTTACTCCTTTTGAGAATCTTCCCCGAAAAGGGTTATCATTGGCAAAGGGATGTAGTTCTGCTATAGTTCAGCATGTCCTTACAAAAACCAAATTATTTCCATAATGTGACACAAAATACATATATAGTCTCCATAATGTGGGATTATTTTTATTTTATAAAAATGACAGTGACTCTCTGAAGATTTTTGTTGTAAATGCTATCGTGGTTGTTTAGTTGCTGTCTGGACTTTTTTTATAAAGAAGCAAATCATATCCAGAATCATTGTTTTTAAAAAATCCAGTATTAGGTTTTAAAAAAAATTTTTTGAACTTCTTTAAAAAAAATAAATTAGAGACCAGCTAATATAAGCTGAGAATAGTTTTCACATGGTTGTCCAAATCTCTGGAAGTGCAGGCAGACAAAGAATCAAAAAAGCATTCTAGGCTGATTGATAATTTTCAGCTTGTGTTCAATCCACTCAGTCTGTAACTGTGACTTGAAATGTAATGAGTAGATACAACCCTGGAAAAAATTACTCTGCTGGAAGTTTTCAAGATTGTTTGGGTAAGGCTGAAGCAAATGTTGTGTAAGATATGGGGTTGCCCAAATAAATGAAAAGCTAAGTCAAGACTCTTAAGCATCCATTTCTCATCAGATATTTTAGTCCATGTGAATAATTTTTTAGGAAAACCACAAAACATTTGATACTAGGAATAATTACTTCCTGAGGTAGAAATTAAACCATCAGTCTGATAAGGATATATATTTATTTTTTTTCCTGGTTTACCTATTGAGGGAAGTTTGTAGTGAGAGAGGTGTACTTCACCAGACCCCTGGCATTTAGCCTTTGGTTTCTGGCACAGAAGCAGCACTGCTGTGTGCTTTGGTGAGGTGTGACAACATTAATTCATCAAAATTCTTCAGTGGTCCCCCTCTGGACAAGATCTAGTTGTTCTTGAGTGGATTTCACAGGCATCTGGCAGGGCTGTGTTTCTGAATCAGGCAGTGGTCTGGGTGTCTCTCAGCAATCCTGTTTCTGCTGATCATCCTCACCAACAGGAAAAATGGGAAAGCCTCAAAGGAGGGAGAGAGAGTGACATAGGAAATGAGTCATGAACAGAACAAAGTCATGTAGAGCATATCAAATGGATCTGGGCTTTAGTGTGTCTACTAGCATCACTGTTAGCTAAGATGGTTTAGGACAGTGTAGTCCCACTTTATCCCCTTTGCAGAGAGGAATCTGAGAGTGAGGAAACACTCTGACACTCAAATTCCTTTGTGCAAAGGGGGCAACAGCAGCCTGACAGCTCCTGACACCAGATTTACATTGATGCAAAAGATGGAGCTGGAGCCACACCACCTTCTGAACACTCTGACCCAGACTGGGTTTACCCAAGCTGTGCAAAAATCTCCAAACTGGAATTTACCCATCCAGCACAGGATGCCCCAAGAGAGCATCACTTTACCATGGCTCTCAAGAAGTGGAGAATGCTACCAAAAAACCAACAGCTTTTGGCAGTCTCTGTACTATTGTGAAGCAAAATTAAGAACAAAGAGGCTTTCTTTCTCAATTTCAAGAGAAATAGACACATTTTTCACAATTCCTGAAGGGTCAGGGTTTGTGGTGTGGAATCAGTTTCATCAGATTTAGTCTTACTGTTGCCACCAGACATTTTGTCAGCACTGATTCAAGTCAGAAGTTTGTTGTTTTGACAGAATTAGTGACAGACATGGCCCAGCTGCTAGGATTTGTGGTCTTGGAAGGCAAAAAATTATATTAGATGGTTTTATTACCAGTAGAAGATTTATGTTATTTATTGAAATGCAATGCTGGGGTGGACTTTTGTAAGCAGAGAACCTGCTAAACTAGAGACTAAGTAGGTTTTAATCCACTGTTTCTAAACACTGCCTGTCATAAGTTAGGAATCTGTCAAAGAGAGATAATCCTTATTTCTTCTCCTTATGAAGTTCACTGAAGCAAGATTCACCTCAATGGAGACAAAATGCAACAAAATGAGCTGAACTGACACAGAACTTGGCAAATGGCTCCTTTACACAGATCACCCAAAATGTGTTCAGACATAGAAAATTCTTTAGCCAAACCTCATTCTTTCCATGTTTTCCCCAAATGGTTTAACCAACAGGCAGCACAGGTAGGGACCAGGGTGAGATCCACAGAATGCAAGAGGGAGCTTGGCTGAACTATCCAGACCCATTGTACCAGATGGTACTGTATGGAAGCAGCACTGATCCTGTGACTCTGTTGATTTCCAATTAGGTTTCTAGTAATTAATATAGTTTGCAGGCCTTACATGAACTCTGCAGATTACCCATTCATGTAAATGATTAACTGAAAAGGGATTAAATCCTGGCATAAGTTCAACCAAAAAGAATTTTCCATCCTGAAAATCTTCTCCATCAGACTAGTATGTTGTAATTGTGAATGAAACATCATTTGTACTTGTGTAGTCCCAATTAAAAAAAGAGTAGCTCAGTTGTCAGAGTGTTAAAAATATCTGCATTGTGAATATAAATATATGTTTGCTGTGGTCTTTTAGTTATGAATTTTATGGAAATCAAAACGCATATCCACTATGAGATAGTTGGAAAAATCTACTTTTGAAAAAATCCCATTTTGAAAAATCCCATTGCTATGATTTTATAGTTGGTGAGGTAAATTCTGGCTTTGAAAAAATTAATGCTTTACAGTTCTACAGTTCATGTTTAGGGTCTGATGCTGGTATATACAAGGCTGAAGTTCTTACAATTCACGGCAACAGGGGCTGTCAAACACCTCTGCTTATGACCAGTTTCTTTAGCACCTGCACTTGCAAGATTTTCCTGACAATTGTGCAGCCCCTTCAGGTCAGGCTGAGCCCACCCTTGCATGCCAGAGTTTCATAACTTTTTTATGTTTAAAAGGGTCAAAGTACTCTGAAATACCAAAATCTTCCTCAGCTGCTCCACCCCTGAAAATTCTCAGTGAGTTCAGGGGTCTGTTTAAGCCTACTCAGAGGCAAGTGTGTTTCTGAACCCAAGGTTTTGGCTGATTTTGTATCTTCTCAGTTCCTCTTCAAACCTCTCCTGTGATCAGTCTATGGTTGTGCATAAATATGGAATGAGGGGGTTGATTTAGTTTTCATAGCCCAGTGAAAGGCATTTTCAGCACTGGCCTTGGGAGCCACTGCAGGCTGATGGGCTATTAAAAGCAGAAGGTCAAACATTTATTTTGTGGGAAATGATGAGAATACTCAGATAGTTTGGACCAAATTGAACCCTCAGGCATACACACTGGTCTCAGTGCAGGAAAGTCTGAGTTTGCTCCAGGGAATTATCAGTGTTGCAGAATATTTCTGAGAGTATAATATAAGAAAAAGTCTTTATCCAGATGGCAGCACACTGCTGAGCTGGACCTGGAAGCCCAGGTGACATTTCCTGACCTAGGTTCTGCAGAGCACTTCCCTCTGTATCTACTCATCCATCCTCAGGGAATGGTCCTTCCAGCCCATTGTGTGTGCAGTCTCTTCTGAAGGTTTTTGTCTGGCCCCAAAGCTAATCCCTGCTGCTCTGTGAATTCCCTGGGTGTCAGGAGAGTCAACATCAAGATAGTGGGTGACACAGATCCTGGGGTGCTGGCAACACGCCCTCAGTGCCAGCTGAAGGCTTCTCAGCTGTGTAGGCAAGACTGAATTTTGTTGCTTCAGTGATAAGGGGTCAGAAATGGGTCCAAGCCAAAGGATGAAGGAAAGGGACAGAGCAGGAGGATGGAGGGAGCTGTGGAGGGCATGGTTTGATGTACATGGCTGGGAAAGATGAGGGCAGTGAATCTGGTGCTGGAACAGGCTGCTCTTTCCCTCCTTTCATTTGGCAGCAGCTCCTGGCACGTGTGTTCTGAGTCAGCACAGCCCAAGAAGCAAGGCAGTGGGCACTGGCAAACTCAGCAATGGGATAATAAGCAGTTTTCCACCTCCAGCAATTTCTTGCCCTGTGCAACTGCCCACTTCACCTATGCAGCCAACAATAATTTGAGCAAGAGAAGCCCAGGGAGGCTGCTGCAGGCAGTGGCAATCGTGCAGAAGGGGGAAACAGCAGCAGAGATGTGTGGTAAGAAAAGGAAGGAAGAATGCCTTGGCTGTGATTCTGTCTTCTTCTCCCACACTGAGAACAGTGGCTTCAGTGGGTGTGAGCAAAGCTGGGGAAGGGAACTACCTTAGGTAGGATCAAAGAAGGGTCAGTGTGTTTCTTCATGCTCCAGGACTCAGAATATTAAAAATTCCTGCTAGATAAATATCCAGAATCATTAAATTCTACATAAAGATTGGGCCAAGTGCCCCTGTGGTATAGCTGCAACCACTGTATGACAGCAAGGATGGGTTTAGTCCAGTGTGTTTGGGTTCTGTATTACTCTAAAGAGATGCTTGGGGTTTTGTTTTTCCTTTGATGGATAGCAAGGGGCATCCAAAACAGAATTGCTGCTTTGCTTGGTATTCATTGAAAGAGACACTACTAAAGGGAGAGGAAATCCCCAAAATGATACTCAGTGATTAAGTACATAGAATATAGGATTTCAGTGTTTGCAAATCCTTTTTTTCAAATGAACTTGTGGCACTAATCCTCTAATGGCATTATTTCTTTGGAATATATGCCGGATTAAGGAGTCACAATGAGGCAAAGTACAAAAATCCACATTAATCTCTCACCAGTGGATGCTGCGTGGGATGCAACTTGAACTATTTTGTTCCAAAATTGGTTCTGTTGCTAACCTTACCCCAGGTCTACACAGGGGGGAGAACAGATATAAACAAGTGTGACACTGAGCACTTGACAGATGGTCCCAAACCATTTAACTGGATAGAAAGGGGAAGGCATTTATTATTTTTAAACTCCAAAAGCTAAGCCTGCCCCATGCTGTCCAGGATATACTGCAAGGAGCAGACTCTCAGGTCTGTGAGACAGGAGCAGGACACATGTTCAGAAATATTCCAGGGAGGAGACAACAAATGACACAGCAAGGCACAGTCTGGCAGCCAACAGGGGCATGGCTGGGCCTGGCCATCATCTTATATTGCAAAATAATGCTCCTGTTTTCAGCCCAGTGCAGCCACCCTGCTCTAGTTACCCTGCTTTATTCTGGGGTAACCCTGTGGTCCTCTCTTCCTTCCTAACTGCTGTAAAAAAGGTCAAGGTTTGCTTTCTAGGAAGAAGAAACTTGGTCACTGCAAAACTGCATTTCTGTTCTTGCTGGATTACAGGGGTGCTCTGATGCTGCCAGGAGGTGTTTCCACTATCACTGAACAGCCTGAAGTGGGGAAAGAATTTCTGAGTGGGCAGTGCATCACCTAGCACACTGATGTCCCACAATTCAAGTTAGCTCAGCCTGACCACTGTAATCAGTGCTTAACACTCTTAAGGACTTCCCCAGTTCCAGGGAGCAGAGATTATCAGATACTCCCATTCTACATTCTCATGGAACTGCAGTGGGCAATGAGTTTCTGGGGCCAGCAGAGCCTGGCACATGCTCACAAACACGGTTTCCTTGTCTCTGTTTCATCGCTGGCACTCAGTTGTTATGCACAAGTAAAGCTGAAAAAAAGGTATCAAACCCAATGAGTTCCTTTCCAACAGAAATGCTTGGGATTTTCCATAGTCTGCAGAACTGTGATGCCTGACCCCGTGAAGTAGTGGATCTACATCTATAGTGAGATGCAAGTTTCAGAAATTGGGGCAGAACAGCTACTCCTGGTGTCAGAAAACCCTAAAACCAACTTGGAAATCCTTTCTGTTTGTTAATAAAAATGTGCTTTCCATTCCTGCAGGGAAGGACACTTCATTGCTGCATTTCCGTGCATTTTTCCTACTGTAAACCTTTCCCAGCGTGGTATTTCTCATGGGCAGGAGGGATTCCCTGATGTTCACTCTGGGTTTTGACTCTCTTGGCCTTACCCTGTTAGCTCCCAGCAGCACCTCGTGCCTCATCCCACCCTGTCTGAATTGTTTGGATGTTGACACACTGAGCCAAGCCCATCCTCTTGGCTGCTGTCTGCTCAGCTGCTTTCAGAGCAGTCATTACATTTGTTGACCTGCTTTAGCATTCCCCACCGAGAGCACTCCAGTCTGCAGGTGTCTGCAGTGTAAACACATCAGCAGAAGGTCTGTTGGATCTCAGGAAGTATAAATTTTATTGCAACAGGGGCAGACAAAGGTGAGCAGGAAATGATAGGTGAAATGGAGAGTTTGCCATGCGAAGGGAGACAAGAAGAGTTTGGTTGGTTTAACCTACAAAATTAGACCTCAGAGATTAAAAAGAATCATCAAAGTTCAAGATTCAGCATAAATGGCTGTAATTTTAAGCTAGAAACTGTAACATTCACTGTCATGGAAATCAGATCCTAGGGCAGACAAACAGACAAAGCAAGATACAGTGCAGCTTGATGTATGAAATGATAATTACATCATAATAATTGCATTATAATGTTGTATCACTCTGTTGTCTACAAGCAGATGTGCTGGATGATGGAGTGGGACCTCTCTTCTCATGTCTCCTGTTGCCCTGAACTGAGCACGAGTGCATTTGTCCTATATTCCTTTTTCTACCTGAGCCATTCTATGTCCTCCTGACTCCACGGCTTTGCTCAGCCTCCAGCAGTATTTCTGAGCAGTATGGACAAAAGGGGTGGGAAAACAAAGAGCTTTTCTTCAGGTCGTTGTGTAACCTGATCTAGAAGGTGACTCAGCCTCTTCTGAAACCACAGCTGTTTCGGGAGGTGCAGTGCTTTGCCTGCAGCGCCCCAGTCTCTGCTGCAACTTCCTGATTTCTGCCTTGTGAGTGACCGAAGCTGGGACATGAGCAGAGCATTTGAATGGACTTCCCAACTCCATCCCCACAAGAGAAGCCAGGGCTGGCTGACACTGGGGGACAGTGCAGAGGAACAGAGGCATCAGGAAAGAGCCCACTAACCACTTGTGCAGAGCTGCTCTGGTCAAGATGATGAAGACAGAAACTCTTGGAAGAAAGCTATGTGGAAAGTCCTATGAGGGAAAGAAGTGATATTTGGTGTGCAAGCCCTGAAAGTGCTTCAAAAAGTGAGTATGATCCTCAAGGCTACCAGTGGAAAAGACAGGTATATTTCTTTGTCTGTTTTAAATAATAGCAGTCTACAGCATGAAAGCACAGCCAGGGTGAGTAGCATTGCTGTGGAGCTCAGTAAATGGGTGTGTTTATCTTCATACATGGTTTTGCATAATTTTTGTACAGCTTTTGGGAAGTAGAGCTTTTGAGACTAGGACTTCAAACAGAACAGGGACACCTCAGCCTTGCTTTAATGTGGCCACAAGACTATGAACTGAGCTTGGGGTTTAAATGATAGGGGAAGCAGCAGGTCCAGGACTCACTGGCCAGGCAGGATGGGCTCAGGGGGTGATACCTGCACCACTGAGAACTGGGACCATCTGCTGTGCTAATTCTGAACATGACCAAATCTTTTTGAAGGAGGAGAAATGAGTTCAGAGTCTGTTCTACTAAGCAGAGCTTTTCTGATACTAGCATGGAGGGATCTGCTGTTGTGAAAGAAGGTAAGCAAGAGTAAACATTACTAAAATGAATTCATTTTATGTCTGCTGATCCCCTGAAGATGACAGTGAGAGCTGCCAGGATGAGCATGAAGATGACACCCAAAGAGTACCCCGTTTGACTTTGTTATGAGACAGTTCCAAGGGAAGAGGTCCTCTCTTGGAAGAAGACAGCAGCCCTCAGACATGAAAAGATTCTTCAGGAGCCTTGACTTTGGGAAATCTGAAGGCAAAGACAGAAGGGAAACTGAGGAAACAGAAGTAAAGGGCTCAGGAGCTGATGATCAGAGTGAGAAGCAAGATCTTTCTGTAGAAGGTAATGCTGGTACAATAATCAGGTACATGTGCATGTGTATATATTTTAATTTCAGAGAAAATCAGTTGCTTTTCTTTCTAGCCAGAAGTCTGTATTTTGCTGCCTGTGGTTTATCCTTCAGCCAGGATTTGCTTCTGATAGGAACATTATCAAGGATGTGCCCTCTAATTTGATAAGTGCCAAGCAAGGAGTGAGATCCATGTTGCTGAGGAGGAATAAAAGTTTTAGGTGAGCTCTCCCATGATCTCCAGTGTGAGAGGTCAGTGCTGGAGCCAGCTCATTAGTGGCAGAGCTTTGTTGGTTTCAAAGCCAAGCTTGGAGCAGTAGCTTGGCTTGTTGTCAGGCTCTGCCCACCCTGCTGCTAAAGCAATCTGAAAAGAGCAAGAGGGATGCTGCCTGCCACTTGACACTGGGGAGGGGAAGGGAATAGAAATCCATCATATGTGTTATTTTGTGCACACAAGAGTATTTTTTAGGTCCACAGCAAAGAAAATGGAAGCTACTTCTAAAAAGGAGCTGGAAGGTGAGGTTTAGAACCTCATCATTTGTCCTGAGAGCTTTGGGTGGGTTTGAAGGCAGACACTGAGAGTGAAATTGATATTTTGAGTAAATTTTGACTGCTTTTTTTCAGCTATAGGAGAAATTTCTGATTTGTTTAAGGTGTTAGCAATGAATGTCAATGCAATTTTCCTTGTTGTCAAACTGCATGGACAAAGAAAGTGAGCCAGGGCTGCTTCATGTCCTTGACAAAACGTCCAAACATCCAGTCACGGGCATAAGGTAGTGGTGAGATGTGCAACTTGAGATTCCTTCCATATCAGAAACTTTGTAGTGATCTGATCTGTAGTGATCCTGTCACACAGGTCCACACTGATAAAGCAGAGCCCAGTTTACACATTTAGTTAATTTCCTAAAGTCTTCACCCAACAGGACAGGTTTTGCAGTTGTGTTAACAGCAGGGGTAACCAGAGCCCTGTTTCTTTGTTATTCAGATGGACCTTCACATCCCATTCCTGAAGTGCAGTCACCATCTGGTGAGCAGAGATTTAACCAGTTCATGCAGAGACTGGGAAAGAAACCCAACAGCAAGAATCTGGATCTGAATAATTGTGCATTAAGTGCAGCAGATGTAACAGAGCTGGGTAATACACATTTTATTCAACCAGTCACTTCATACATTTCTTTAAGTCTTATTTTTCCTATACATTTGTTCACCCTCCTCTTTCCCCTTCCCCTTTTATACAGGCCTGGCTTTTTTTACCATTTCATTTGGTGGTTCCAGCCCCCTGCGAAATGTTAACTAGCAAATTATCTAAATCATGTGATATAGACATAAATATAAACATCAGGTGGCCCAAGCAGATGAATATCCTTGCACTCAAACTACAGATAAGGAAACTGAGCTACAAAAGCCATTGTCATGGCTTTATAGTTCTGTACTGGTTGTAGAAAGCATCTCTGTATTAAGCTGTACTGGCATCCAGGGTCTGCAAATACTGTCCAAACAGAATATGGTTTTTTATTTTTTTTTTTTTACAGCTTCTTTGCTGCCATTTCTCCCAGAGCTGGAAGAGATCAGCTTGTCCTGGAATGGTTGTGTTGGTGGCACTTTGAAAGCTCTCACTGTTAATTTTCATGGTGCAAACCTGTTAAAAGTCCTTCGACTTAACAACTGCAGGCTGTCAGCTGAGGATGTCACCTCCTTAGGTACAGGGTTTCATTTACATTTGTTTCCAGGCAGCTTGGGTCCAATCCAACACATTTCTTCCTACATCCTCTCTCTGCTGCTTCCACACTTGTCCATGTGAACTCCTGCTGTGAAGCAGTAGAAAGCACTTGGGCTTATGAGTGATCTTACACATGTGCAGGTTTTTTCTAGGAAAGGTTCAGAAATTAAATGAGTTAGATGGTGGCAGCTCAGAAGCAGGTCATGCTATCTGCTGGGGAGGAGAAATGCATCTCTACAAAAGTTGGTGAAAATAATTGGCTTGCTTCTGATGAGGTTTCTTCAGAAATAGAAGAAACTGAACACAGGAGTTGAATTTTCAGTAACAGTTTAATGCCCTTGGCATGTGGAATAGCAACAGTCAGTTTGCATTGATTTTTGACTGTGATTTTGAAAACAGGATGTGTATTTAGGCCAACACTGCCTGTTTGCCTCTCTCTGTATCTATCTGTGGAAATGTGGCCACCTGTGGACTCAGTGCATTCTTTTTAAAAATCAGTACCTCAAATATAACCATAATAGCAACATCTCCTCTGTGACTGCTCAGAGCTGTGGCTCTGAGAGGTTGTAGGAAACCATTCCTGGAGTTATAGACCTTTATTTATCTTCTGGGTGGAAAAGCCCCTATGTCAAACAGAAACAGGCTGTGCTGCAGAGGCAAAACTGTCTCTGCTGCAGTGCATTGCTCAACATTGAAGGCAATAATTCAAAAGAAACACAAAATAAAATTCAAAAGAAACAAAAAATAAAAATTTAGACAAATCCTTTTCTCTCAAAACTGGGTATTCACAACAACAGAAATAATTATTTTTCTGTTACAAATCTTGTGAAGAATTAATTATGAAAACACACTGACATGAAAGGGTTTTATTATTAAAGTGCAATTCTCCCTTACTGGGTTGATGGTGAGACTCTTAAGTGAAAAATTTGTTTATGACACTTTGAAATTGGATTTGCATATGGTCTGATTAATTGATCTTTCTTGGGAAAGAGTTTATGCAAATATACATCTGCCTCCCTCCTCTACAAAGGAAGTTGGATTTTGCAGTGGGGTGTTAGTGTTACACACAGAAGCCCTGATGCAGTTCACATTGCCAGGTGTGTCAAGCTAATTTTTCTGAATGCAATAAAAATCAGTACTGTCTGCCTTGAAATGCTGGGAAGGTTGGGTTTGGGTTACAACAATGCTCATCTGCATTCCTCATGGGGTGAGTCAGAAATTCCTGTCAGAAATGAAACTTTTTAAGTTTCGGAAATAGCAGTGAGAGGGCTTCTTTCATCTCATCCAAAATAACCTGGTGACACAGTACAGAGGATGTTGGGAGTTTGCCAGATAAAGTGGAGCAGAGCTATACAGGACAGTAAATTCAGTCACTTCTATTGATTTCCCTATAGACCAAACTTTCTGGGTCTTGGTGCAGGTCTACAATGATGGCCAAGCAGCCTGTGTGTATGTGTGGCAATGACTTGTGATCTATATTGCTCCTCAGACAAGGTGAGAATTTATAAAACATTGCTCCAGTAGCAACAAAATTTATGGCATACACCAATTCTCCTGGCAGGCTGCTCAAAATATAATACTTTGAGAATTAAGTGGCTAACCTTCCTCTTTAATATTTTCCAAACCTGTATTTTTGTCTTGAACTGAAATTGATACCTGGAATGAATCATCTTAGATTTCGGTTACAGGAGAGGCATTTGAAATTATTCCTCAGCTTGAAGAACTGGATTTATCATGGAACAGTAACATAGGTGGAAAACTATCACTCCTGACAAAAAAACTCCAGAAGGGATGCAAGTTAAAATTTCTGAAAATTACAGACTGTAACCTGACAGCAAAGGATGGAGAATCCCTTGGTAAGTGTATCCATATTGCTGGACTGAGACTGGCTTCACAAAAATGTAACCTGTTTTACTTAGGTTATGAGTGTAGTGAGCTCAGTATTAGTGGAAAGTTAATTTGGTTTGGGCTCTGCATTATGGAAGTATTTACCACACAGAATTGAGATTTAATGCACAATTTGTCAAAGGAGAAAACTGTTCTCTCTAATCATGTGGGGTAGAATATCTGCATCTAAACCACAGTCTTGCTGTGTCAATGGTCCAGAGCTGCTGAATCCTTTGAGACCCCAGAGCAAGGAATGTGTGCCAGAATTTCCAATATTTATGGCTTAAAATTAAGCAGCTGGGTATGTAATTAGCCATGGGGTGGGAAAGAAGGCCCAAGGGACAGGAGTTTAGGCTGAGTTGGCAACCAGTAGGTATCCTGTATCCCTCCCCTCTTTCCTCTCACCATAACCTAGTCCTGTGTGGTCTTTTGATCGGACTCTGTGTTTTAAAAGATATTTTTTCCCTAAAGAGAAGACTCTGTGCTCTCATCTCTATGACTGGAGATGGTCTGGTAAGCAACTTACAGTCCTGCATATTTTCATTAGAAATTTTTCTTTCTCTTTGTATTCCTGATTTTTCTTACTGTCTTTGTATTTTTTCACCTCTACTTTCATACAGATATTTCCCTGCTTTTCTTGATTCCAATCCTATCTTTGTTTTGATGTATTTTTTTTTTTTAGAACAGGAATTTACCAAGTGTAAGCCACCCATGCAGGGAAACCCAGCCTACATCCTCCTGTTTGTCAAGGTTCTATACTTTTCTATGGTTCATCAGTGTATATTCCAAACATTTACCAATTCTGGTTGTATTTTCTTTTTTTCCCCAGCTGAAATTCTAAATGTGATCCCAAACCTTGAAGTATTGGACCTCTCTATCAACAAACACATCGGCTGCAGCATGAAGATTATTGCTCAGGAGCTGAAGAGTGTGCCAGGCTTGAAGGAGTTAAACTTGCACATGTGTGGATTAAAGCAAGACAGCCTCCAGGGCTTAGGTTAGACTTTATGTTCAGAAAGACTTTCATTTGGAATAAATTGTACATCTGAAAGCCATTTAAGAGAGGCAGTGAGGTGGGATTTTGCTGATGGTCTGGCAGTGTTAATGGGCAATGGTTATTTGCTGTTTGAGGATTGATAAAAGACTACAGAGGCTGTCAGCAGGAGGAACATTTATCTTCCCTGAGCTCAAGCATGTGAAAGTCAGTGGGGAGAGTCACCATCCACTCATTTATCTGAAACACATCTTGGGGCAGATTAATAGCTTTCTGGACATGCTTCCTCTCTCCCCAGACAGAACACAGACAAGGGCACAGACAGGCTAGCTAACTTCTAACGAGCTAATCCTGTTCTCAGAGGGGAATCCAAACTCACCATTATCACTTCATGAGTGTCCAGTGAAGTTGTATGAAATGGGTTTATTATCTGAGTCTCTACCTAGTGGAGGTCTTATCCATAAGACCAACAACTGGTGTTAGTTAGTCCACCCAGTAGTAATTGCAGCAAAAGGCTAAGGATTGAATGGATCTAGGGGATGAGCTGGCCTCACCTTCACCTGCTCTTTTTGAGAAGAATGGAGTTGCATGGATGGGGAAGCTTTGGGGTATTACTGAATGTCTGCTGTGATTATACACTGAAGCTTAGCCTAAGAGCATTGCCTGCTGTACCTTGTGCAGAGTTTGGTGCTGAAGTAAATAAATGCTAAAGCCATGACCTGTGCTGTTGTAGCAACAAGTGACCAGCCTGCTCCTTTTGCCATTTCAGACACTGCTTTGCAGCACCTCTCTGAGCTAAGGAAGTTAGACATATCGTGTAACAGAGAGCTTGGTGGTGGCTTTAAAGACTCAACAACTCATTTGGCCAGCTTGAAAAATCTTCAAGTCCTTGATCTCCACCAGTGCTGGGTAACAGAAGAGGACACGACTGTTTTGTGTAAGGACAGGTTGAGGAAATCCATTAAGAATGTAGGTTTTGGCTTCTGAAAATATCCCAGAGGTGTAGGACATTCTGCCTGCCCTGGTCTAGCAGGTCTCAGTACACTTTCATCAGGCAGTTCTGGAAGTGAAGTGAGGAGGACAGCTTGGCTGATATGGAATGGTTTTCTTGCTGTATTAAAAGAAATCTTATAGTGTCTGTTCCCTTGTGGAACGAAGGAGCTGAATCTGCTATGATTCCATCCCATAATGGGAATGTAGGAACTGCAACCAGGCAGTACTTTTTTTGATAATCAATAATTTTGGAAATACCCAGAGACAGTTCCCACACTGGTATAAATTGGCATGGATCCAAGATGTGTGTGGGCATTATCTGTGTAAGAGCCTAAAACTCCCCTGCTGAAATTTAAATCAAGTAGAGAGTGATGTTAGGAGGTCTGGCATTGCTGCTGCTGTGTGCTTTGCAAAGAAGCTGAACACTACAGACTCCAGATTGAATTGATCCAACTCATAAATACATTTCCTATTCAGTAGTGGGACAGCTTATTTTTCTGTGTGCATTATCAGAACTTTTTCATGTGGGTGTTTACAAAAAAATCCTATATTGGCCACATCTTATTTTCCAAATAAAGAAGATAATTTGAAAAGCTGTTGCTGAAGCAGTGGGAAGTATTAACTGTCAGTAATAGCAATCATAATTTATTTTTAATTTCTCGACCAATAGAAAAGAATCACATTCATATAAAGGAGTCCCAGTTAGCAGTGAAGACATTTGAAAATAAGCTCCATCTCATTTAATGTTAAATTCCCTTCTTCACCTAGAAACTTTCAACAGGAAGTCCTGTTCTGACAGCTTTCCATGCAATATGTAATACCTAATTTCTTAAGCATTCCTACTGCAAATGACCAGGCTGTTTATGAAATAAAGCATTACTCACCATAAATCTGAGTGTCAAAACTTGTCCTTAGCTTTCAGCTTGATTTATAAAGAAAAGAAATTATGTCAGGCAAATATACAGCTACATATTTGTTCTGGATTTGTGACTGTCTAATAAATATTTTATGTTTTCTCAGCCCAGGTGATACCTTTACTCTCCAGTCTTCAAGAGCTGAATTTGTCTTCGAATAAAAATATAGGAGCCTCATCTGATCCTCTTCTGGGCAGGCTCAGGTTTTTACCAAAGCTGAAATCTGTGGCCATCAGCAACTGTGGTTTAGGAGAAGAGTCACTTTCATCCCTAGGTAGGAATGCTTTTTTTTTTTTAAAGTGTGTCTATTCTCTGGGTATCCTGGGACAAAGCACTTCATTCTTCTTTGGCTGAACACCAAAGGTCCCTGGTGGAGAAGGCTGTAATGGAACCAGTGCTCCCTGGGACCTGGTTGCAAGGGAAGATCATTGTCATCCTCATTATGCCTGAGTGGATGGAGTCCTTTTAGTCCTTTGTCTGATACTGAGCTTTTGTACACTGCCTAATTTTGGAAAAGAAAGCAAAACATGATTTCCTATTATTCTGTAATTATAGTTTGGTTGTAACCCTGCATTTGCAGTTCAGTGGGTTGAAGTTTTGGCTGAAGGTTTTTCACCTCACTGCAGGTGAGAATTCCAGTAGAAACTTTCTGAGACAGAGTGAAGTGTGAGGCAGTGGAGGGACAGGGGCAATAACTGCAGTAATGGAAGAGATATTGCACAGCCATGAGAAGTCCAGTTTACCACAGGATAGGTAAACTCAGCCTCTTTTGTCTACTTACTGCAAATCTCAGTGGATTAGCAGCTACACTGTCCCTTTGATGGATGTTCCATATGGCACATGAAATCTGAGTGCAGAGAGATCTGTTGGTTACTGTGCATTGTGCACTTAGGACAGATTTTGTACACTTTCTAGTGACAGGGAAACCTGTTGTAAAAAGGGACTGGCTTCAGCAGAAGCTGTAGCAAACTAAACTTGGTCTGAGGTCCCTGCAGGAAGAGTACTATATTTATTTAATTACAATTATGTAAGAGTGACATCATGGAAATCAGTGTTGTCAAAAGATGTAGAGCATTTCACTTGGCATGGTGAGCTGACAGAAAAAAATTGCTGTATTTAAATTGAAATAAAATGGTTTCAAAACAAGCTGGTATAGTGAATTGGCTTCAGTGTTACAAGGTCAGGCCAATAACATAAACAGAAAGACAAGAAACCTCTCCAGAGTGTTGTTAAAGGTTTTGTAAGCAAGGTCTTTTTACATTCTTTAAAGATCACAGGGGATATTTTTTGTGTCTGGCTTTTATTAGGATAAAATAAGTAATTCTAATCACAGCTCAGCAGCCTGTTAGGAGCCTATTTACAGGTGAATTGCCAGGGAGGTGTCTATTGAGGCCATGTTGTTTTCTCTTAGTAAGCAGAAGTTGCTGGTCTTAATCTTTTCAGCTGAGGCTGCCCTTCACCTTCCTGAACTGGAGATATTAGACCTTTCTTGGAATAAGTGCGTTGGTGGGAACCTAAAGCTGCTTTTGGGAGCACTAAAGCTTGCAACGAAGATTCAAGTGTTAAGACTGAGCAGCTGTAACTTGGTGGCTGAAGATTTGGCACTTCTAAGTACGTATAACATGGTATTTACTTGCCAGGGCATTTAGACCACAATTCAGAAGGGACTTGTTCCATGGGCTGAGAATGTTTTTGCATAAATCAAATGGAAAGATGCAAAATACAGCAGTATTTTTTCCAGAAAGGGTAAAACCCTTTTGCTGAGGACTCTGTGTCCTGTACCTATACGGTGCAAAATCTGAAAAGGATAAAAATGTACAGAATCTTTTAGCAGTTTTCTCTATTCATAGGAAAATGCAGCACCTAGAAAATTCAGCTTTTATGCTTGTGTTTTGTATCAAATATTTAAAGCTGCCTCTGAGGAGTTGTATTTTGAGGTTTGTATTTTTTTTTTTTTCTTTATTGCTGGTTTTGTGTTCAGGAATTTATGTGAAATGTACGTGTTGACATCCAGTAATCCAGCAGCTACCATCTCTCAGTCTACTAGGTGTGTTTCTGGAGTCAAACTATTATGGGAGAATTAAACCAGAAATATTTAAGCCCACTTCTTAGAAGCTGTTGAGAAATACTGGAAAATGGGAATCCAATGATGGAATAAATTCTAGGATACTTTAAAAAACCCTGTTTGTATTATAATCCTCCCTGTGAGCCTGACTCATGGGTTTTGAGTGTCTGAGATTGGCAATAGCTGTGTGGCAGCTGTTGAGGTTCTGTAATCTGAAAGCTGATGAGATGAAGCCTGAATATTTTTGACTCCACAAACATCACCCTTGATGGGTGTCTCCTTTGCCAATCATACATTAAGGACTACAGTTCCCTTTAGGGTATATAAGGCCCATTACCTCCCCACAGTGAGGTGGCTGCTGTAATCATGCAACCTCATCTAGTTTTGCTTTCCTCTTTCTAAATCTCCCTGTAGAGTCTCTCTGCCTATTTTAATTGGCACTTGATATAACCTCTCTCCAGCTGACTCAGAGATTTTCAGCTTCCCATAAAACGTGATGCTTCTGTTCCTTTTGAATTGCCTGTGTTTTAGATGTTGTGCATTCCTTCAGCTGTAATAAAAGGATCTTTCTGAGAAACAGCAAGTGCTTTTCTGCTGCTGAGGAGCTGAATCTTGCTGCTTGACTGCTGAAAGGCCTTAAATAATATGGTATTATTTAAAAAGCATTTAAAGCAGTTGCCAAGATGAATGAGTAGCCCTTGTGTCTGTCATTTCTTGCAGCTTTACTGATGCAGGATGGCCATCTAGCCAGATTACAGAAGCTGGATTTGAGTTATAACAACACCATCTCTGATGAAGGGTGGGCTGTTTTCTGTCAGGGCTTAGCACTATTCAAAGAACTCTCTGAGCTGGATGTCAGCCTTCGCCCATCGTCCTGCCGGGACTGTGGGACGTGGTTCAGTGACTTGTTAGCAGCCCTGACAAAGCTGCCTGCCTTGGCAGAGCTGGGAATGCAGAGATGGGGCCTTTCAGAATCACAGCAGAAACGACTGGAATGCTTTAATCAAGACAACAAAAGAAACATTCGTTTTGACTGCTGATGGAAGCTGAAGGTTTCTGGGAAGGCCTTTCACAAGAAGCACGTGAACCAAGGATTACATCTCTGATTTAGGAGACTGCCCAGTTTTTAGTCATCTCCTCTCATGAGAGCTCTTGAAATAGTTCCACAATTATACAAAACTGTTATTTAACCTTCTTCATGCATAGATCATTCTGTATAATTTAATTCCATTTAATTCTTCCAGAATCTCTGGGCCTTGCATACATTACTGTGTACACTTAATCTTTGTGTTGTGAATACAGCCATGACTGCTGTCAAAGGGCAAGGATGATTTCAAATGGACACACTGCAGGTTTGCCAATGAAGGAGGTGGCTGGGGTGTGTGCTGGTGCAGGTGGGTGGGCAGTGTGAATGTGGCCTCATGTATAGAAGAAAAATGCCTGACATGTGAAAAAATTTGAAACCTCTGTTATTCATATTTTAGTTTCTTCCTCGCCAAAACCTTTGCTTCTTTGTGAATGCATTAAATCCACAAAATTCTGAGATTTGGAAGGCAGCCCAACAGCTTGGGATGAGATACTAGTCCAGTCAGGAGAGTACCTCAGCTCTGGCCCTTGGTGCCATCTCAGTGTAGATGAGTCCTGTATGCAGAAGCAGTATAAAATCAAGATAAGAAACAGGTGGTGTCGTTGCAGGTCTCAGGGGGTAAAGGAAGTTCTCTGGCAGGTTAAATCAGAGATATGTGCTGCTACCTTAGCAAGGATTTTGGATACAGAGAAATTCATAAGTATTCTGGATAAAGCTATACAAAGACTTCAGGATATTTCAGGGATGCTCCTTATCCTGAGCTGTTTCTGCCTTTACCAGACAGGGTTTTCTTTACAGACTTTTGTGACATACAGAAAAACCCAAACTTACAGATCTAAGAGTCTGCTGTAGAACAAATACAAGCCAATGGGACTCCCTGCAGTGTCTTCATGCTTCCTGCATCCAGGATTAATCCAATAAGCTTCACAACACCTTGTTATGTAGACAGTGGTCTTATTCTTACTCTAGAGATGAAGGAAATAAGCAAAATCTATTATTCAAAGCCATAGGGCACCTTCTAGGTAAGAGCAGAGCACCTTGCTCAGTGCCCAAGACTTGTTAGAAAAAGCACCAATGTGGGACATGTAAGTGGCTCCTCCTTTTCACCTTAATCATATCTTATTTGGCATTTTATTGTGTTTGCTTACACAGAGCCAGATTCTGGCATAGTCACTTGTGTCATGGAGCATGTTAACCCACACGTGAGCTCAAAGACTGCAGTGGGATTATTCATTGCTAAGGTATTTTAGGAATAAAGATCTGCCCACTTGGTGAGGAGTCTTAGAGAAATCCTGAGGCAGCTTGAGGGATAAAGCACTGCTCAGTGAGCCCTGAGTGGATCTCCAGCCTGCAGCAATCTCCTGCAGGAGAGGCACAACAGAGTCATTGATGGTGCTTTCCTGGTTTGCTTCTTTCCTAACTCTCAGCAAGTTCTCTCATGCAAATGCAGATCAATATTCAGCTTCCAGTTTGTGAGTCTTCCAGCTGGGGTCAGGGTTAGAGCCAGCAGCTGACCATGCTTTGCTGATACCTCTTGATGGTTGGATCCATGGTTTCATGTGAGGGGTTTGAGGTACTTCCTGGTTCCTGTTTCACTTCCACTTGAAAAGTGCACTTGGCTTCCCCAGCTCTGAGAAATATGAGATGAATTGGAGTGTCTTGGTCAGTCTCTATGTCAGTTATTTTCTACAGAGACCCTCAACCTCTGAAATGAAACAAAGAGCCCCTGTTTCACAGAGGGAGAACAAGAGAGACTTTCAAGCAATGACTCAAACCAGGAGAATTATTCTAATGTGGAAGTACCATTATCTGTTTAAGAGCAGCACACCAACATATTCCTTTAACCACTTGCCTTCCTGGGACTTTCCTCCTCAAATCTGCCTTTGGTCCAACTAGGAAACTGATCCTTTATCTGTTCTGTGAGAATCTCTCTGGCTTACTTCTTTCCCATTTGAACCTCTTTCACTAATTCAGTAAAAAATGTTTAATGTACAGTAGCTGCTTAATCTCACTGACTGAGCTGGGCTTCAGTGTTGGAGCTTCTGGCTCTGTCATAGTTGGCTTCCTCCTTCTCAGTTCCAGAGCATGGCACAAACTCACTGCTAGCAACCTCTCCACTTGCTGTTCATGGTCTTCTTCTCTTTATTTTTCTTTTTGAACAACAAAGGTGTGATGGCATGCCAGGACCCAGCATCACTGCAGAATGTTGCAGAAATTCTGCAGACTCTGCATTCAAACAAGGCTGTCAGACACCAAGTTAATCTCAGAGATGAGCTGTAACACTAAGGATCTGACAGCTTGCAGTCATTCCAAATTCTATAGCTACAGACTCTCAAAACATCTGTGAACAGTTTTGCAAAAGTGTTGAGATACTTTCAAAACAGTTTTTTTACACTTCTGGAAGACAGGATGGTCATGCAGGTTCTTCTGGTGGAAGTTCATATGTTCTGACTGCCTGAAATCCTCCTCCAGATTTCCAAACAAGGTACTGATAATTTCTGAATATAAAACTCATTCAGTAACCTTCAGTGCTAGGAGGTGGGGCCACAAATACTGTTTTACTCCAGGTATGACTGTACCTCACTGGCTGAAAAACAGATTTCTAAGAATAACGTGTAAAAGACTTCAGAATTCAGAACAAAGAACACTCCATTGCACCAGATTCTTACATATTAGCCTGTTCTCCAGTTATTCAGCTGCCTTTATGCTTTGATGCACATTCAGAACTAGGATCAGCCCAATTCAGCTGGAATCAATGTTGACAGAAACACAAAAACATATCTAAAGAAGTTATCTGTTTTCATTGTAACAGCTGCTGGATTCAAACACTTCAATTCTGGTTGTCTACTTCTTCCTTATCCCTGCTCACATTTGCCCTTCTTGTAAATGAAAAGAGCTCTGTGCAATTTAGTGTCCAAATATCACTTTTTGGCTCCTTTTCCTTTTACAGGCTTATTTTTTCTTTTTTCCTTTCTTTTCCTGAGGTCCTTTTTTCTTCTGATTCTGAAGTTCCTTATTCTTGTTAATCAAGTCACGCCACAAACTTTGGACCTGAAAAAGAAGAGCAATCTGGTTACCTAGAGGAAAAGAGTAAAAGCAAATGATTGTGTGGAACTGTATTACTAGTGGATATTCTTGATGCAAAAATCCAGGCACATCATGGTCTCCAAAACCCCCTTTTACTCTGTCTTAGACTACATTGTTTGCAGCTAAGATTAGACTGCCAGCCACCTGACTTTTAGCTTACCCTGGGTAATTTTTTCAAGAGGAATTTCTTACCAGGGAGGCCACTACCACTGTACTCCTCCAGACCCTTTGGTCTGAGTAGTCAATGACTGTATCTACACATCCCTAAGTTTCACTTCTTAGTTAAGAGAAACAGTTTGGAAGCAACACATTAGTTCATGAATATATTAGAGACATTATTGAGAGAGGAATAATTTAGGTTTAGAAGAAACAAAGACTGAGGATTTGCCTTTCCTTCTTGCCTTTTTCTTTCTTTTTTTTTTTTTTTTTGAGCAAATTAATTCTGTAGCCCACTGGTGATACAGACTGATGTTCTTTTGGGAAAAATACCCCAAACAAAACCACACAATGCATGTGGGGTTTTCAGTGGTTTTGAACAATGGATCTTCAACTCTGCAGTCAAAAGACACTCAGAAAGAGTGGGAAATGCCATGTGCAGTTAGTTTCATCTATAAGCAATGCCTTGACTTAGAGGATCTGCCTTGATTTTAGACACAGTAACCATTCCCCTTCCAGAGGACAAGGAACTAAGGAAAGCCCCATTGCAAGTTGTAAAGCCTGTTCTGTGCCTGCTGCCTGTGACCCAGCAAGGCAGGGACAACCTTCTGCAGTGTTCCTCAGTGATGCCCTGTGCTCTATTTCCTGATGGTTCCCTGTATCCTACCTTAACGATCAGTGGTAGAAGTACAGCTCTGCCATAGCTGATGCAAGTGGTGGTTTAATACCACAACACAACATTTTTGATGTTGTACAGAGTTTCCTATAGTTGTCCTGCAAAATGTCTTTTACCAA
This sequence comes from Heliangelus exortis, assembly GCF_036169615.1. NCBI lineage: Eukaryota > Metazoa > Chordata > Aves > Apodiformes > Trochilidae > Heliangelus > Heliangelus exortis. The sequence goes on from NC_092430.1 coordinate 21,994,028, forward strand.
AACCACAGCTTTGTGTGTATATTTGTGGTGGCTTTCTTAGCACCCTTACCTTTAATAGCTTGGCCTTTTTATGCCTTTTTTCCCTCAAGTATTTCCAGATGGCACTTATCCCCTGACAGCACACTTCAGTTGGAGGGTCAGTCATAGGGTTCTCATCCACAAGGAGCAGCTGCAGCTCCTGAAGACTGTCCAAATCCTTGGGCAGCTGGGACAGGTGATTTCTCTGGATAAGAAGTGTTTGCAAACCTGAACACATGAAAGCAAACAGTTGCAGCACAAAGAGCAAATGATGTGGGGCATTCCTTCATGCTCTCCATAAACAGCACATGGATGGGCCACAAAAAAATTCACTCTGCACATGTAGTGAATGTGTGTAATGAACATCTCACCAGAGCCATTAAAATTCAAAGTAGCTTCTCCCAAATTGAGAATGATGGGACTTGGACTCTTATAGCAAAGCATTTACTTCACTAGGTGAAGACTATTCCCCTGGTAGCCAGGTGGCCAAATTCAGCTTCCAGAACTCCTCCTAACTGGCACCAACTGTGCCAGGGAACACAGAGATGCAATGGAGAACTGGGGAAGCACCCCCAGAGAACCAGTTCCTCATCACCCCCCTGGAGTCACTTCTGCTGACTCAGGGGGTCTTCTCCTATCAGAGGATCTGCTTTGAGGGGAGTTCTGGGAAACATCTTTTCCCTGGACCCTGAGGTTGAGGTAGGCCATGGATGAGGACCTTCTGTCTCCATGGCTTGGGTACAGCTCTTCCCCTGCCCTCCCAGTTCCTAAGTTTTGTCCTTACAAATTACAGAACCATCCCTGAATGATGCACCACATTCCTGCCTTCCCTTTTCTCCCTCCTTCCTCTGAAATGCTTGCTGGTACTTGTGACCTTCAAGCCCCAAACCTATTTTTCACCTTGTAGCTTGCATAGAGAATCTGGGAGCTTTTTAAGGAGATTGTTGTGACAGTCAAGTATTTTCAAGCTGGTCAATGAGCCAATGGTTGCAGGCAGGTACTCCAGGCAATTATTGTCCACATGCAGTTCTTTCAGATTCTGAAAAATATGGACGTGTAATTTGTAATAATTAAAGGATTTTTCCCTAGCTTGATATATAATCAATGTACAGAGGACAACAGTAAATGCAGAAATAAGGTTTTTAAACTGAGATACCATTGGGCTGTCTACTGAACACATGAGTTTCAAACACTGAGTTTTGATGCTGTTCTTACTCTGATGGCCCTGGCCCTGGCCTAAAGAGATCAGGAGAACCTTCAATCCTGCATTTGGGGGCAGCTGAAGCCCAGGGAGGTGCCAGGCCACAGCAGACCAAGACCTTTCCCTTTCTATTGCTCCCACCTGTAATTTGCAGATCTCTTCTGGCAGGCCTGTGAATTTAATTCCGTTCTCTTGTCCCAGGTACAGTATCTCTAATGACTCCAGGAGAAAGATTTCCCTTGGAAATGTACTGAATTGGTTTTCAGACAGGCTAATGCACTTCAGATTTGTCAGTTTTTTCACCTCCACAGGTACCTAGACACAGTCATTTAAAAGATACATTATGTCAATTAAACAGTGATGTTTGAGATTTTATTTTTAGGCAAAGCTCTCCAAGGAAATGCTGTGGAGCTGCATTAGTATTGATGAATGAAGACAGAATATTCTGCTCATTATTAGAACATTATACCTTGCAGTAAGGGGGAAATTTTTGCAAAAAAATCCATGTTGTTTCTTCTGCTAAAAAGACTTCTTACAGGGTTAATCTAATTTTTTTAGCAGAAACATTATTCTGCTTCTTCATTTCCTTTGTATGCTCAGTGCAGGAGAGAGTAATTTAAATGAATGAAATCTGAAACTAATTCTTGTGCATAAATTACTACTTCTGTAAATGTAGAATTTTCTTCAAGAAGAAAATTGCACAAGTTAAAATCTCCTTGGAAGAGTGCTGCATTATCTAAAAGGAGGGTGTATTCTGAGCCCTAAAATTAGTATATCCATGAATACTGTTACACTTATAATAGCAAAGCTTTAGGTTTTTTAAAGTTTTTTTAGGTTTTTAAAAATTTTTTAATGAACATAATTGTTCATCATCAAATGAACAGCAAATGTTAATGGTGTCAAAGGCATTAACAATATCACATCCATTTTTGAACTGCCATACTGATTCTATGCAAATGCAGCTCTTATTTTCCAGTGGACATAAAAAAAGAGACACAAAAAGACTGAAGCAATCCTACCAGTGTTCATCTTTACAACTGAACACAAAGGTCAGTGTTCCCATGTTCTTCTTTTTCTCCCTGCCTGAATACTCAGATGTCAAAGATAATGAGTAGAGCAGGGTCAGGTGCATGTCAGGTGGAACATGGCTGCACGGTGCAGTAGTGAAGGGAGGTATTAATATAATAAAAAATAAAACAGAGGAACAAATACCTTCTGTATCTGATTGCCATCCAGGGTCAGTACTTCCAGATTTTTCATAGTGCATATTATTTTAGGAATCTTATCAAAGCAATTTTCACTCAGATCCAGTACCCTGACTCTGGTTAATCTGCTGAAGGACCTGGGCACCTTGTGCAGTCCGAGGTCCCTCAGATAAACATGGGAAAGGGCTGTCCAGCAGCAGATCTGTCTTGGGAACTTCCTCAGGTTGTTAGTGGACAGTCTGAATATTTCCATTTCAGTGAGATTCTTCAAATCTGGGGGAAGCTTGCACAGGAGATTGTGAGACAGATCCAGCACAGCCAGCTTCTGGCAGTATTGCAGTGTAGGAGGAATGAAAGATAAGTTATTAAAAGCTAAAAATAGCTTAACTAAGTTTGTCAGAAACCCTACCTCTTCTGGGATGAAACTGATTAGGTTTTGTTCCAGATCTATTATTTCTAAATTAGCAAGATGACAAAGCTCCTCCGGGAAACTTTCAAACTTATTTTTCTGGAGGTAAATTTCCTTGAGTTTTTTCATGTTCACTATTTCTTTAGGCAGACACTCGAGATTATTGTCAGAAAGGCCAAGCAGTTCAAGATGAATCAGGTTTTCACAGAGCTGCAATGGGATTTCATGCAAGTTTATTTTATAGAGCCTGAGCTGACGAAGGGACTGTAACTTGCTGATAACTGGCAGTGAACTACAGGAGAGGGGATTGTTACTTAAATCTAAGTTTAGAAGACTTTTCAGCTCCCCCAGTTCTTCACATATGTCCTGTATGTGATTCTGATCCAGGTAGAGGACCTTTATGTTCTTCAAGCACTTGATGCTTTCGGGGATGGTTACAATCTGGTTCTTTTCCAAGTGCAGCTCTTCCAGGTGTTCTGGACTCAAGGCCTCTGGTGAGATGGTTTGCAGTTGCTTGTTTGCTAAATCAATGAAAAATATCCTGTCTGTGAGGTGTGGAGGAGGATGAGCTTTATCCTTTGGCACTTCACTCACTGGTATTTCTTGTACAGTCTCAAAGTGGTCATCCTCCAAATCAACAGAGTCAGCTGTGGGGCAGTGAGTCTCTTCTTCACTGGCCTCCTGGCTCTGCTGAGGCTCAGCCATCTCTGCTCCTGATTTTTAACTTCAAAAGAAATAAAACACAAAACTAAAAATCAATGGTACTCAAAGGCCTTCCTATGCTAAACAAATACAGGAAGAATTCAGCATTTAGGGAGAGGTTGCAGTCTCAGTTGTACCCCTGCAAAAAGCTGCTTGTGTGCACTGGGATCAAGTCCTTCAGTACTTAAAGCAGGACTGTTATCTTTCAAACCCAGTACATCCTGCAGTGCCCCAACAGCCAAATTTGCAGGTGACCTTGTGAAGCCAGGGGAGCTGAGCAATGCAGCCTCCTCAAGTCTTGAAGGGCTGTGTTTACAAACACTGAAATCTGTCCTCAGGTGTGCTGACTGTAAAACTGGGAGAGTAAAAAGGTGGCACTTTCTGCTGTAACACTCAGTGTTTTCTGAGCCAGGGAGATGCCAGTGAATCTGATCTGTGATAACTCCTGAGGTTGCTCTGGTGCTGATGGCAAAAAAAAAAACAAGGGGTGGGAAGGGGTCTCTGCTGTCTGGATGGAGGAATCGTTTCAGCTGGCATTTAAGGAACAGTAATAGAGAAAGAGGAGGTGGAGAGGCAGCTGTCAGTCACCTCCCACCCTGCACCCTTTTCTCTGGTGCTGTAGCCACAGTGGGAAGATGTCACATTTCCAGAGATGTGCAGTTTCCAGCTGTCACCAGGACAAGGAAAGAGAACTGAGCAACCATCAAGGGGAGAGACCTGTGCTGGGCTTCCCAGTTAATTCAGATGTTGCACCAGAGCATTTTCTATTGGCTCTGAGTTCAGTACTGGGGATCAAGCCCTACACAGCCTGAGCCAGGAGATCCCAGGCCAGCTCTCCATGTGCAAGGCCAGCAGTGAAGCTGGTAGAAGGATTTATTTGGTGGAAAGGAGCTTTGAAGTAACTGGTAATCCACGTAAACATAGAAATTTTTCCAAAGGCTCCTTGGAGACCAAGAGCAGACCACTAAGGAAATACTCAGAGCTGAGCTACTGACACTCACCTCCCCGTGGATGATGGACACCACGGCCACAGCCAGGGCCCTCCTGGGACCTTCTGCCAGGGCCCTTTGACCTCTCCAACTAGGTGGAGGGCCTAGGACACCCCCCTTGGAAACCAGCTCTGTTACCAAACATCACTCACCTTGGAGCAGCTTGGCCGGGCCACTGGTCACTGTGGGTTGAGGCTGGGAGAGGACACAGGCTCAGGTAGGTTTGTGGAGGCTGGGAGACACCTGCTTTATGGGGAAAAAGATCCTGCCTGTATGAATATTAATTCCCTGTTAGCTCAGACCCTACTTATAGCTAGTCAGAACCACATCCAGCAGCTTTTCCTGCCTGTATCTCTGCATTATCCCTGTGTTGCATACCAAGAGCTGTAACCCTTTTCAGACCAAGCCCATATTTATTGTTATGCAGAGCCCAGCAGGACAGCTGCTTGGGTCCATGGTGATGTTGCTAGGCTGCCATAATGGTGCAGTAACACTCTGTTTTCTTTCCCAGCAGGTCATGCCAGTTCATACAGATCTTCACCAGCACTATGTGCAGGCTTGCCAAAACTTGGGACAACCTGAAAACCCTTTAATTGCTCATGTGCTTCAAGAAGCTGATAAAAATGATAAAATGTAAGGAAATAAAACCAGTGTGTTTCAGATGCTTCTGCTAGCTTTAAACAAGAGAGCAGGACAAGGAATTGAACAATGAAAAAATTAGTGCAGTTTTAGGCTTAAACAGAAAACATCTTTAGCATTTACTGCTGCAGTTCTGGTTTGACTCATCTTGACATCATCTTGGCAAAAGTTTGTAGCTATATACCCCTCCTGAGCAGCTTTACAAGCAGTGAAATTTATTTTAAAAGAGTGAAAAAGGTACAGGATGGTGCCTTTATGTCCCTTAAAGAAGCCAAACCCAGTGTCCAGTCGTCCTAACTCCCTTTCTCTTGTCTCACTTCTGTTTAAAAAGTCTCAGCTGTGTTCACTTAGCTTCCAGCTGGTAATGCTTCCCTGATCTGTCTCTGATTCCTGCCAAGGTATTAACCACCCAAATTCTCTCTCATTATGTGGTTAGGTAGGGCTTCCTCTCATGGCTGCTGCTGGGGTCAAAGTTAATTGTCCTTTGGAGAGAAAACCTGAGAAAATACAGTGTAGTGAACTGGTTTGTGTTAGGTTTTGACCCTGAGGGCAGGCTAGAGTAAATAAAGGAAGGGAGAAAGATGATGAGGTAACCACCAGAGCAGTCTTTATTTCCATCTGCCTTTCCCTCATCATGCTTCCTCCTGCTTTCTGTGCACATGTGCTGAGCTTGGTCTTGCAGCTCTGCAGTGTCTTCAGAATTATCAGAAAGGGCAGTGCTGGGGTACAGCCTGAACCACATTGTCTGTCCTGGTGCTCCCAAAGGGGCAGCAGTTAACAACATGCAAACACATCAGCCAGGGCCAGTCTGGATAAACTTCTTATCTGCAGAGAGAATTCATTTGTCAGTACCATTTTACTTCTCCCCATGTGCTCACACTTTTGTGTTACAGCAGCTGGACAAAAGGGATCACAATAAAAATAGCTGGAAAGAATCATCTTGTGCCTGTGCAGAGAGTTACAGATGATGATCTTCAAGTTCTTGCCTCTGTCTTATGCAATACTGTCTTAGTCACAGGTAAGCTCTTTCCATGTGTGTTTGACATTATTGTGCTTATACAACACAAGCAGTCTTGATTCTTGATTTCATCATTAATTCATCTTCATTCCTTCTTCTTCAGAGATCAGTCAATTGTAGATGTGCATCTGTCACATTCTTTGTTCCTCATCTTTTTCAGGTTTGGATCTTAGGTGTAATGCATTGACTGATGCTGGAGCAAAGCACATAGCAACAATCCTCCAGGTACCAAAATAATCTTTATCGTTCAGCAATTTGTAATTTATTTGGCTGGAATAATATTTCTCTCATATATTGGAGACAAGAATTCATCATTTTTGCAAAATTCCATTAATTTTGACTTTCATATCCAAATCTGTCCCACTAGACACTCGGATTTTATTTGCTGGGAAGTTTTTGAATTTCTGGTGTTAAAGTGTCTGAGATTTGGCTAGGGGGTTGTGAAGAAAGAATGGTGGAGTCAAGTGGAGGGCTTTGAAGCTTAGAGTTCAGTTCAACAAGGGAGGGAATGGCAGTACCAGTTGTGCCAGAGCCTTTGTTTCAGCTGCTTTCTCAAAGGTTTAGACCTTTTTGTAGGTCTAATCATTGGAAACTTCAATGCTGTCACTGTAAGCACCAGAATACAGGCAGAAAATGGTGAGCTGCCACTGTTTGGTCTTGCTGAACACCTCGGTTCCTTGGTGGTTTCTGTAAACCCCATGAGGACCTACACCCTGCATGTTTTTCTGCCTTTCCCTCATCATTTGTTGTACTTTGGCATTATTTAACTACTTCTCCAAATCAGGGGCTGCCTGAAATGCACTGAAGGAGAGAGGCTTTAAGTGTTAGTATCATGCATCTCCTTTTTTTTTTTTTTTTTTTTAAACATGGGCACGCTCTGAAACAGAGCCTCACTGGTTTTTGCTTTCTTTGTTCCCAAGGAAAACTACACTCTGAAACACCTTAACCTGATGTTGAATGATATTGGCACAAGTGGAGCAGAGCTGATAGCCAGAGCACTCCATGTGAGTATTTGTCTGGGAGATTTAGACAATGGCATCTAGTTTGATATTTTTGCTTTTGATGAACAGTACGAGCTGTCCTGCCAACACCAGTGCTGGCTGAAAGGGCTCTCTGTCTTCAGGCCATTCAGCATTTTGCTGTATCACAGGGATTGCTTGTTTTCCCAAGGCAGCCTTCAGAAAGCAGATTTCACACAAGACAAACTTGCACTGTGCTGCTGTTACTACTTAATTATCACAACTTATTGCAGCTGGATTTTGCTGTGTGAAAGTGCTAAGCTATAGGGTAGGTCATGCCATCAGTTTTTTTTTCTTTTGATGTCAATATTTGTCTTGAGTCCAGATATCTGAGGCATGTTTTCAAAACTTTGCCTTACTGCAGCAGCATAAAACCAAGTTTGTTATTTTTCATGTGGTTTCCCAAGGAAATGAGGCTTCTGTGTAAGATTTGGTGTGTCTGGGAAAGGAGACTCATGTGAGCTCTTCCTTCCTCCTTCATAGTCTTTGAACTCTGAACTGATTTCAGCTCAAATCCACAAGCCTCCAAACTCTCAGGTCATGCAGCAGGTTGTACAACACTGGCTTTGCAAACAAGAGTTTGTGCAGAGCTATCTGTGCATCCCCCTGGCAGGGTTTGCTGAGCAGGTGGGTGGCAGGGCCCAGGCAGCCCAGCAGCACCTTGGCTGAGCGGGCTCCTCCTGCTGGGCCAGCCAGGGGGGGACCTGGAGTGTTTTTGAAGGATGGAGGGAGAGGGAAGGTGCTGTAGTGAGGTACTGCAGCAGGGGAAGGGGTACTGGGGACATGTGGAAGACATAAAAGCTGTATGGAACCAGGCTTCATCAGTTTTGCTACTCACAGAACTGTCTGCTGTGTAATAACTTAATCTCTGGCAATGATTAAGGTGGTACTGAGGAATTAAAACCCAGAAGTATTCTGCATTGAATTTAGGACCTTCCTATCTATTGAAATTCTGTGGAGGGTGTGGAGAAAGATGCTGCCTCTTCTAAACCTCTGATCAGAGCTTCATCTTGCCAGTGAAGTCTCTAGTCCAGCAAAGACTCACACAGTGGTTTAACTGAAGAGTCCTGCTGAAGCCCAGCAGCTTCACTGAGTTTTGGTCATGTGATTTAAAAGACTATGAACAATAAAGCAAATTAAATTCTTGTTTAAAACATGCCTACTAGATTTGAATCAGTTTTGATATAATTTGAATTTCGTCTGCCAATTTAGGCAGAAATACCTGCCTAGGTATTCTGGATTAATCTACCTGGATTAATCTACCTGGATTATTTCCATGGGTGTGAAATTTGTGAATTTAGGAGAAAAAAAAATTTTCAAACACTTGAATTTTGCTTTCAGACTCTCGGGCCTTTGATTCCACTGAGGGGAGGCTGAGCCAACTGCTTAGTCAGTGTTATCACTTAGAATTCTTCTGGAGGGATGTTTTGTCTTTGTGTGATAACCAGCACAGTGTTGTTTTTTCAGGCCATTTAAAAGGAATTGATTTTTAAAAGAATTATTTTATTATTATGATGTCTAGAGCAACAAAACTCTTGTGTATTTGAGAATGACTGGAAACAAAATAGGAAACAAAGGTGGAATGTTCTTTGCTTCAATGCTGCAAATTAATTCAACCTTAGAGAAGCTGGATCTTGGAGACTGTGATGTGGTGAGTGACACACTAAAATTATCAGTGAGGACATTAGTCTTTCAGGGGTATCACAAAGGTTCTTCAGCTCTCAATTGGGGGAAAATGCCATCTGTTGTCTTTGATTATACTTTCTGTGATAGCTGGAGGTAACACAATACATAATATTGCAATTTGTGCATGGAAAGGCTTGTTGCACAAAACACCTGTGAAGTCATAACAGATGATACAGCAGAGCCACTGTGTCCCTGGGATTTCAGGTATTTGGCATTCACATTTTCCAAGGTTAATTTCTGCTGTTCATTTCTATGATGTTGTCTAAGTCCCCTGTGATTTCTGTTGAATAAAGGACTCCCTGTTCCCTGGAGGTTCTTCTGCTTCTACAGTGTGCAGTGCTACAATGCCTGAAAGTCACCCAAACCTGTAGCTCTGTTGCTCCCATCAGAACTTGATCCATAAGAGCACAAGAGTGCTGAACTGGGTAGAAAGACACCCAAAATTGGCTTCAGATAACTTGACACCTAGAGTTGGGTGCTGAGACTTCTCACGTGGTGTACAGGGAGAGTCAAGAGGGTAGAAAGGGGCTGATGCACTAAGCAGGGTGCTTCCCACTCTAGCCAGGAAAAGGCTGTTGGTTGCCTTTAAAAACAGGTGGGGTACAGCTGGAGGTAAGAGTGGGAGCTGTGACCCTCCTCCTGGGGCAAGGTCCTCGTGCCTGATTGATGGTGTGTCCCTGGGGGGGTCATGTCAGAGGGGCTGGAAGGTGACATGGATTCTTTTCCCTGCCTGGCAGAATTTGGTTCTGTATCTTGCCCTCCAGGAGAATGCTCTAATCAAGCTGGAAGTGAAATACAGATTGGCCCCTCTCAGCCTTCCTGTTAAGGCTGCTTTATCTTTTTATCTTTTCAGGAGATAATAAAGTTACCTGTTGGGCAGGAGGAGTCAGTCTGACTGTAACCTGACAATTATGACTGTCACCTGGGGGCAGGGAGAGAGCTGGGGTCAAATGAAAATTTTGTTAAATTTGTTTCCTGCAATTACAGAATTTGTTTCTAAACTAGAAGGTGGAATATTTCCCAGAAACTCTGAAAGGGTTTAGGAAAACATAAACAAAGTAAGTGCAGCCAGTGTAGGATTTAACTGAAAGCTTAATACGTTTATGCTTGGTAGGGAGTTGATATTTAAAATGAAATAGCTTTGGGTGTAAGTTTACTCCAACTGGAAAATACTGTAAGTATAAATTAGTGAGCAAATGAGAAGGAAATACAAAAACTGAACTGCCTTGTAGTCTAGACTCTCACTACTCTGTACCACATTAATTCATATTTAATGTGAATTTACCTAGTGGATAAATGTTACTTAGGGCTTTTACCAAATACCTTAGGGAATACACATGCTGATTTTGATTCATAAATCAGGAACACCAAAATACAAGCCCAATTAAATGGACAAGTCTCTTTGAGGTGCATTATTCTTGCTTTTTATTTTATGAGTTGCCAGATTTCCTGGTCATTTGTACTCCTTAGTCTGATTCTACTCTATTATTCCATAGGGAGAAAATACATAATGTGTCTTTAAGCACTTCCTACTGCACTTGTATCTCTCTAGAGCACAGAAATAATAGTATTTCCAGTCTGAGCCCATGTGATATTATTGATCTTTTGATGATCAGTCAGAGTAATAAAGTCATAGTCATTTTGTAGCTTGATCTATACCCTGGACAGGTTTCTCTTAAGAGTTTGTTTTCTTTTCCAGGGTACCCAGTGTCTAATAGCAACAGCCATTGCCCTGAATCACAACAAATCAGTCAAAGCAATAAACCTAAATCGTCCTCTGCTGTACAGCCAGGAGGTATGTGAGCAGGGTGTCAGCCTGGCCAGAGGGAGAAGCAGAAGTCAAGTCAGTACTGATGTATTTATGGGTACTGACCTACATGGCTCTCTGGTTTTCCTTCCAAAGTGAATTAAATCGTTGCAGAAATATTCTTTTCCTCATTCTGGGCAGTCACAGGCTGCCCTTTTTTAATTAGAAAGTTGAATTTTTTACAGATTTCTTTCTTGGTGCATAGGCATTTGTTAGGTAATGGACTAGAGGAGAGGGCTTGGTATTGGAAGACCAAGTATTCCTTCTGGTGTTATAGCATGGAGAGTTTTTTGCATTGTTCAGCAACCTGAGGGAGAAAGGCTGCTTAGCAGGAAGTGAGGGGAAGAACAAAAAGGCTGCTCTTTATCTCAGCAGTGTGATCCAGGGGCAATTGCCAGTGCCCCAGCCCAGAGAAGAAAGGCTCAGTTCAAGTCTGCCACCTTCACTGGGCTCCCTGGGTTTGTTGTCTCAGGCTGTGAACCTGAAGCTTGAATTTAACAAGTGAATGAACCTCATCAATGTAAAACTGTAAAAAAATCAATGTAAAAAAAAGAGTGATGAAGTTGTTATTCCCAAAGACACAAACCCTCTGAAATAATGGAACACTGATCAGAGAATCTGCAAGGCAGGGGTGGCACCCCAGGCCCCTGGGTGGGCACAGAGCTGCAGGGCCTTGGCTGTTAGGTGTGCAGGGCTGGTCCTGGGCTCTGGGCTGCAGGGTGGCTGGGGTGGTGGCTGCAGCAGACTGGCAGCAGTTGTTGGATGTCTGTGGTAGGTGCAGTATTTTCCTGGTGGCAGCATAACAACATTAAATTGTCCTGAAGGCCAGATCTTCTGAACTTCCCTAAAGTGAATTTAACAGTTAAAAGAGATTTTGGTTGTTTCTTTTCTACTAAGACAGGCCTTGATCTGCCTAGGTCCAGTTTTAGAAGTCAATTTAAACTACTGCTGTTGAAAATAGCAACCAAGGGCCTGATCTGCAGCTGTGGGAGACTCTTATTTGCCATTGTTTCCACCTTCTCTCATCTCTGAAGCCCCTGACTTACTGCCTTATTTTTGACTCAGAGTTTTCAATTATTTTCTTAACTAAACATGACAACTTCAAAACAAACTTACTTGGTGTTTCAGTGACAGGACATATTTTTTTCCATAGCAATCCTGTTTATTTTAATGAGATAATAGTTCAACATCATGGAAAAATACTTTTAATGTTAGTGAAAACTTAAACATTCAGGTTTTTAAGGGCAATGAGTGGAAGGAATACTGATTAAACATAATGATTCAAACATTGATGCTTCTGATATTTGCACATATGTATACTGTGATGTAAATCTGTAAAGATCTTTCAGGTGGGCTTTTTTTTTTTTTTCTATTTTCAGTGTTAGCATAATAGATTGGTTCTTCTCTGTTTTTAATACAATATACAAAATAGGACACAAATGATGACCAAATCTTGCTCTTAGTTCTGTATCTCCCTTTTACAAAAGCAAAACCATATCTGATATTAAAGTACAGCTTGATAAAACTGAGTGTATGTTTTTAGGAAGAGACCACAGTTCATATAGCTCTGATGTTGAAAAATAAATCTCCTCTTGTGGAACTACATTTGTGCAAGCATGAAATGAAAAACTTTGGTGTGGAGAGACTGTGTGAGGCATTGTATGAAAACTCCAGCCTGAGATACCTCAACCTGGGCTGGTAAGAGTTATTCCACTCTTATTTTCTCAGCACAGTGGACACTGATTTCCTCAGCACCCTTTTTAAAAACATGTGTGGATCTCTTGCAGCAATAAAATAACCCGTGATGGTGCAAAATTTTTGGGAGAGCTACTAAAACGGAACCAAACCCTGGCAATCCTGGACCTCCAGGCAAACAGAATAGAAGATGATGGAGCCATCTACCTGAGTGAAGCTTTGGCTTCCTCCAACAGGACTCTGCAGGCGTTAGTATTGGTGTAACTTCCCCAGGGGAAGTGGTGTCATGGCTCAGAGTACAAGAAGCTCCCGTTTTTCAGTGGCTGAACTGACAAAGTTGTCCCCTTTGATGTCACCAATCAAAAGAGAAAAGTCAGGAAGTTCCAAACTTTTATGTCCATTTTACTTTCTCAGGAGTGAAAAAAAAAGTAAATGATGGATTGAGTGGGATTCCTTTGCCTAAGCATAGGTGTCTCCCACCACTGGAGATGTGCCAGGACCTGTGAGACATCCTAGGGTGCTAGCAAGTGGCCACAGGTCCTTTCAAGAGCCTCAGGCAGGCCAGGAGGAGGCCAAACTCAGTGTTTGGGTGACTGAATTAAGTCCCCTGTAGCTTCATGTGAGCTAAAGGAGTGGAACACTGGGCCAAGACACACTCTTCAGTTCCATGTGCTAATAATGCCTCCTGTTCACCTTCCCCACAGGCCTACTCAGAACTTATTTTATCCCCTTTTCCTTTCCCCTTTTCCTTTCCCCTTTTCCTTTCCCCTTTTCCTTTCCCCTTTTCCTTTCCCCTTTTCCTTTCCCCTTTTCCTTTCCCCTTTTCCTTTCCCCTTTTCCTTTCCCCTTTTCCTTTCCCCTTTTCCTTTCCCCTTTTCCTTTCCCCTCTCCTTTCCCCTCTCCTTTCCATCCTTTTCTATCCTTTTCTTTCCTTATCCATTGCTGTGTGACCTCACATATTTTTGCTCTTCTATTTCAGGGTTTTCTGGGGCTGATACTTAGGTCAGTTTTGTAGTGGTTCATCTTACATGTGATTCACAGCTTTTACAGCCATTCTGAAGAGGGGGAAGGCAATTAGATTTTACTCTTTTTGCACCTTTAAATCCTGGGTCCCTGTGCCACACAAACACAAAGAAACCAGGAGCTTTACATCTCCAGAATTTTAAGGTAATCAGCTGCCACCAGGGATGAGGCACTATATTTGTTGATTCTGATCTTCAACACTTAAGCAAATCCTCTGTTTAAGTTAGCTTCAGGTGAACCCAAAAGAGTTGTAATCTCTCTGTCAGGGTGTATTTTGTAGCCTGCATTAAACCCTGCAGCAGCAGGATGTAAAAGCTGATCAAAGGTGTTACCTGAAGCCATTAGTTTTAAGTAGCAGACTGAGGCTGCTAGGTGCCTCTGAAAGCCTTCCAGGTTCACTAACATAAAAATAACTGCCACTCCACAAAGATCAAAGCTTAGCCTGGATAAATGCCAAGGCTTGGGCTTCAAAGCAGACTGGAGATGAGTACCTGGTCACCACACAGTAAGTCACGGACTCTGAACAATTAAATAGTCAACAACCTGGCTGCAATAGTCATGGAAATGCCACAAGGAAAAGCCTGGAGTCCAAGCTGCCTCTTAGACACCTCAAAAAGATTTTAAAGCAGGACTGGACTTGACACAAACAAGTAGAATATTTTAATAGAAAATTAGAAAAGAATATAAAATTTTAATGTACATATAATATGGGATATAGAATGGAAAAAATATAAGAATAAAGTCAAACTCAGTTTTAACTAAGAGGTGGGAATTTCATGATTTGGCAGACACTTGCATAACTATTTTCTCTTTTTCTTAGGTTGTCTGTGGTAAGCAACAATATAACTGGCAAAGGACTCGTAGCTCTTTCAGGTGCAATGAAAATAAACACAGCACTTTCCTATATTTACATCTGGGGGAACAAATTTGATGAAGCCACCTGCACGGTAAGTGTTTGCTTCTGAACTCTAGGGAGAGTGTTGGGTTTTGTTTGTTTATTCTAATTTGGCTTTACCACGACTGAGAACACTACAGAAACTCATGAACAAGACACCCAATTTACTCTGTTGGGTTTATTTAATGGCTATGACATAGTAGGGATGACACTGACTGGACATCAGCACAACAAAATGAGCAAGTACTTGCCTATTGTGTATTGCTTCCTAGAGCCTTCAGTGCAGTCAGAGTGGATTATTATACATCAGATTCTTGTTCTTACCCATTTTAGGCATTTTCAGAGTTAATCCACTCAGGTCGCTTGAGCCCTGACTGTACAGATGTGGAACCATATGAAGTGGATGGGCATTTTCACCTTGCAGAGCTCTCCCATGGCCTTCAGAAGCACTACTACTGGATGCCAAGCATGGGAGGTGATAACAAAGGTGCTAATACCAGTCTGGCAATTGTAGCAGTTTCAGAATACATGTGAGTCAGGTAGGAGCTTGATGGGTTCCCTGTGCTTGAAGTTTTCCTGTCTTGTTTCTAGGAAAATAGATGATATCAGTATCAAACTTGCTGCATGTTGTTTCTTCAGGGTCTTTAGTCCAGAAGGAATTTAAAAGTATTTGAAGTGGCATTAGGGATAAAATACCAAACCAGTGACCTTAAAATTTGTTGCTAAAAATGCCTAAGCTATTAAAAGCCTATTTATATGAAAATGCATTAATTTTGTTGCAGTCATTCCTGTTGCACACCATCTCCTTTGCCCTACCAGGACTAGCTGTACTTCCAGGGTGCCCAGGGGGTGAATGAATTTAGCATAATTACATTTTCACCACAGCACAGTGCACTGTGAGTGACACGAGGTATTCTTAGCAGTAACAGAGCACAACAGTCACTGACCAGAGGCATGTGAAGAGTTCAAACTGCTGCAGTGCAGATGAATGAACTCCTAGAAGCTGAATACTCCAATCTATCTAGCAGACCTTTTCAGATCAGGATTTTTATCAAATGCTTCTTGTTTAAAAAGGATGCAGAGGCTGGTTCAGAGCAGCAGCAGAGCCTTAGATGGAGTATCATGACCACAGGCTCCTCTTCCACATGGCAGCTGCAGAGAAAGAGCTGGCATTGCCCTGCCTGTGGTCTCTGCAGTCAGGTTTACAGGGAGCAGGGAGAGCCCAGGGGTGATGTTACTGTGTCTCTGCAGGCAGGAACACAGCCGGGCAGATCAAAATGACAAAAGTTCCACCCAGGGCTGCTGCTGGGCAGCAGCTTTACTTGACATCAGATGTGCTGTAGGACAAGGTTCCTGTAGAACTTTAGCAAGGTTTGGGTAAATCCATATGTTGCTACCATGCTCTATTCACTCTCTTTTTTCTTCAAAGGCATGCTTTTGATCTTTATCCTAGAGGGATTGTTGGTTTTTTTTTTTTAACTTAAGTTAAATGAACCTAAGTGTTAGGCCACTATAATGCTGGAACTTTAAAGCCAGTGAACCTAGTTTACTGGTATATAAAATGTATTTTGATTAACTTGCAGTATGTACTTGTTTCTTGTTCTACAAGTGAAAACCACCTAACTTGGTTTCATTGTTTCTTCCTGTCTCTTGAAAACTGTTTAAAAAGACTTATACCATAGCCACATGGCAACCCCTACCCATGAACAAGACAATATATACATATAATGGTAGTTAAAAACTGTTTAATACCCTGGATCCATACTTCTTAGAACTTTTGGAATCACTAAGCTTTCACTAATGCAATCTTGCACATGTCAAAATGTGCCTGTTAAAAATTAGTATGGAACAAGTAACAGAGTAATCATTGAATATATGTGCACACAGGCAAAAACCAAACTAAATCAAAGTATGAGGGGAAAAAGAAAGTACTTTCAAATATAATACCTAAGAAGCAGTGATGCATCTGCTGATGTTCTGGTTCTGTACCAGAACCAGAACCATTACTGTGGTAATGTAGAAAAAGGGAGACATGGATACCCTTTGCCAAGCTGAAATGGCCAAAGTTGTACTGATAGCTGCCACAAGTGTTGAGTTTCTTTCTCTCCCCCTTCCTGCCCAACACAAATTAGTTGGGCTCTGAGGGTCCCAAGAAGCACTCAGCAGCATTAGGAGATTTAGAGGTAAGCTCACAGAGCAGGTGTGGTTGTTCTACTACACACAGGTTGCCATGGAGTCTCTCTGCTCCCTCAGCCTTCTTCCCTGCTTGAAATGGTATTAAAGACCTGATCAAGTTTTCTTCACCCTCCAGACCAGGGGTTGCCATGTGTTCCCTTCACAGAACAGCTTAGCAGATGACACCCAAGAGGTGAGGACAGAGAAGGAGACCAGAAATTATCTCTGGGACCTCTTAGCCTGTAGTCACCTTGTTAGGCACAAAGTCCACAGGTTGCACTGGAAGAATCCTATCCTAGAGAAGCTTATATTTTAACTACTGTTCAACAGGAAGAACAAAGCAATGAGAACAGAAACTGAGGATACACTGAACATGATTGTGTGAGAAAAAATTGAGTGCTATGAAAATTCATAAGCTCTAAAAAACTTACCATAGGCCTGTGGTATCAAAGTTGATATTCTGAGCACTGCTGCTCTGGCACACTCTAAAAAACCCAGCAAAACCCCAAACCAGACACCCCCCCCTCACCAAACACCTCAAAACAAGTGGGAAAAAGCCCAACACCTAAGAATCACTATGCTACACTGTACTTAGAATATAGTTTTTGCTTAATTTAGTTTGAACAGACTCAAAATTATCTTCTATGAGAAAAATCAAGTGTGTTTACTGCCAAGGAGAAAAATGTAGTAATCCCTGTGTCAGTGTTCAGTGGCAGGGGCAACCACATGTCCCTCCTGGCAGGGTGCTCTGAGGGTGGTTATGTTTCTGCTTCCCTCCTTCTTTGGCTGCTACCCCTTGCAGTTACAGATGGGAGACACAAGGTGAGGGGAAAATTACAAAACAAGTTTATTAAAGTCTAACATAAAACACTTCAGGCTAAGTATGTACAACTCCCTCCCCTCCCAAGGGAATTATAAAACGGAGAGTTGAGCTATATACAAATAACAGAGGAAAAATTGGATATACATGAACCATATTTTAAAAATAATTTAATCAAAAAAATCAGTCATTAGTCTTTATCTGAGCTTTATTCTGCAAATCTTATCAATAGCCTCTCCAAGATCACAGCCTTGAAATCCTCAGCATGGGTCTTGTCCATACTTGAAAGCTTTTTGGATACACACAACTTGAGAAAAGCTGTCGTGCTTTGTGCCCACATTTGGAAGCAAGTATTATACAAGGAGCAATTCTCACCTAAGTGTTTCTGAACAGCCAATTCAGTAATTTCTAGATGCAGAACAACATAAAACTTGTGCCAACTTCAGTGCAAAATTGACTGAAATGGGACTGAAACCACAGTGTGACAAGTCATGTAATTTTCTCTAAATTACTGTCAGTGGAATAATTAAAATTTCCTTTCATTTTGGAGGTAGGTCTCAAGGAGATGTCTGCCTAAAAATGATTTCCCACATTAATCCCTTATAAAAATTACCAATAGAGTTACAAGCCTTGTACCTCCAAAGTGAACTCAGAATCCTTAAGCCTAGGTATTAGATGTGCAGATGATTTCCATGCATCTACTGGGGAAAGGTAAGTGCAGACCTGCTTCTTCAGGTCCTACAGCACCCAGCCTGAACACACCTACAAATATTTATTTTAATGTATATATTTAAAATCTATATTCTAGTAAATTAATACATTTCATAGAGATCATACCTCAGCAGCTGAGATATCTTCACAAAAGATGAGGATAAAAACCAAGACTCTTAGACAGGGACTCAAGAGTGCAGGTCACTAAATTATTGCTCCATGACAAAACTACAAGCCTGTGTATTCTATTAAGAAAGGTTAAAATTGTTGTCTTGTAAAAAATAATGATTATCTTTTTGTCTATAAAGAAAACTAAATGACTAATAAAGCAAGTGTTACTGTTATAAGTATCTAAACAAATCCTGTATAAATCTAAGCACTGTATTTTTTTAAAAAGTCTGAAATCTAAGAATACAGTAATAAGCTATAATTTTAGAAATATAAAAACAGTCCAAACAAACATTGCTATGGAATGCATTTTCTACGTAGGAATGTGAATCTTTAAATTACTTTTTTTTTTTTCCAGAACTAGTTCTCTCTTGTGGTCTTTGATCCTGGATGTGTTAATTTTCAGATACCTTTCCTCAGGTAACAGCAGCATATAATTAGTTAACCTTCCAAAGCAGTTTAAATATGAAATCCATCAATTGTGTGGTATTGTTCTTTTTCAGCATTCATGACTAAGCCTAAGTCTATCCCAAGACTTCTGCTCTATTTTCAGAGTGAGAAAGTAAAGAGGAACCTTAGGTTAAGCTACACAGAGTTCATTTTTTTTATAGAGTCAAGGTCCCAATCTTTGTGGTGCTTCAGTCTTAAATGGCAAGGCTCAGGAATCCTGCAGGTGCTACAGAAACAGCAGAGCTAAAGAAAGAAAACAGGGGAGGAGGAAAGGAGGAAATACCAAACAAACAGAAACAGAGAACTTCATCCACTGTCCTTTGCCAGCATTATGAAGGATGTTGATAAATATTGTTGTACAGATGACCAAAGCAAATAAAGGTCAGGCAGCTCTGGCAGTAGTTACCTTCAGTGGACAGTGTTAGAGATGTCCACATTAACAATGTTTCCCATCACCAGACTGTCCATGGCAGGCTCTAACAGCAAACTGGATATGCATTAAAGCATAAAATATGTTGAAGAAGCAGATTTTTAAACATGCCACATACCAAAATGATCAAGACAAAGAAGCAAAAGGTCTATTACTTTACAAGGACAAACATGTAGGAAGAGAGAAAAAAGTAAAACTGTAGTCATGCTCAGGAGTCAAGGGACTATTTGCAGAATACTTCAATGAAATCCTCCAAGATAATTTTCACGAGTCTGTTTAATTAAGGTGCAGATTAATTATTACTCCATGTAGAACAGAATCAGTTAAGAGGTATCTCCTAGGGTTTATCAGTGTCTGGACACAAGGCATCGGTGGAAATAAAAAGCTAGCACCAAGTAAATAACCAACAAATAATATCATAAAATGTATCATTGGTACAGTATTATGACTGTTTCCTTACTATTTGATGATGGCTTAAATAATGCTTACATTATCTTAATGGCACAAACTGGCAAAACAGAGTATAAAAGTACT
Organism: Heliangelus exortis; assembly: GCF_036169615.1. Taxonomy (NCBI): domain Eukaryota; kingdom Metazoa; phylum Chordata; class Aves; order Apodiformes; family Trochilidae; genus Heliangelus; species Heliangelus exortis. The sequence goes on from NC_092430.1 coordinate 22,013,622, forward strand.
CCTGTTGTCAACTAATCTTTTAACTAATGGCCCTACCAAGACACTAAAAATGTTACTTTTTAAAACTTTACATTGCTAGTAATAAAACACCTTTATATGAGTCTTGCTAGATACCAGTTTTGTGCTGTTACTGTTTGTGGACAGTGACATGAGAGGTAAAGGAATACATAAATACTTCAGTTAAAACAAATCAGTCGTTCTCGTAACAAAACCTTGCCTGGAAAAATGTCAATCTGCTCTGTTGTTTTCTTCCTTAGTGCCCCCTCATGTAGTGTTCACTTATTATTTTCACAGTGAAGGGCAGGATTTATTTCTTCTTTTGTACCTCCTGTCTAGCACAAGAAGCACTACTGTAGAAAAAAGGAGTATAAAGCTTATGATTCATGCCTCACAATGAAGTCAATGCATCTCTTTGCCTCATCTACAACATGCATGTTCCAGCTCTCCTTTTCAGCAAGTGTTGCTGTCGGTGTCAAAATCAGGGCATTTAGGGATGGGAAAAAAAAAAAAAAAAAAAAGAGTTGTTGGAAGAATACCCAGTAGTATCTATGCCACTAGAACCCTCTGACTTCCCACAATGAAGAAAAAAAATTAACTCTCCTCTCGTTGCCTTATCAGGAAAATATACACTAAACTTTTTTCCTTCTGGTCAGACCTCAGCTGAAGACAGCCACTTCCTGGCAGACAATAGTTATTCTCTGCAAGCACCTCAGCAGAACACTGGTCTGCCTTCCCCTATCATCTACCATTACACCACCTTGGAATGCAGGAGTCCAAGCCTACTGGGTACATCCAAATTATGATTTTCCCCTTACACCTCTGGGTTAATATTCTTAAACTGTCAAATATGGCTTAAAATGTCTGCTCTTAAATGACACCATGACACATCAGATCAGCAGGAACAGAGGAGGAAATCTCTAAAATACATTAACATAATTAACAGAGAACTCTTAAGGCAGGTGTTGCTGGAAAGGAATAGTCTCCTGAAAATTAGTGTTAATTGCAAATAGAAATTTGATTGCAGATGAGCACAATTCAGCAAAACCTTATAGACAGCACTGCACAATGGAAATGCCTGACAAGTGTCTTTTATACAGAGAGAAAAAAAAAAAAAGAACAAGTCCAATTCAAGAAGTGTGACTGCTTGCTTGACCATGTTCACCTTACCAAAGGTGTGCAGGTTCACTACTGAATTACCTGTCAGTATAACTGCTGCAAGAAAATAAACTGAGGTTCTGAATATCCAGTCACAGCAGATCTTAGCAATGTTTCTGATGAAGGTGACTGACTCCCCGTGACAGGAAGCAGCATCTGATGATCTTCAGTCCCAATGGGAAGAGGAAGTGCTAAAGACATCTCAGAGGGCTTCACATCTATGGACTCTGATAGAGGACTTTTCTGACTCTGGATGGATTCTTGTTCATGGAAAGAATTATCGAGGGCGTTAGAATCGGGGGGAGTTTCAGATCCTGGGGGGGGGAGAAAAAACAAAGAAATGTTCAAAAACTCCTGTGGAAATTCTGCAAGTTCCCTTTTGAATTTAGACAGTTGAGACAAACACTTGGTGTGTCACAGGCTGCCTGGACAGCTGGACCATCAGTGGCTTCAACATGCCAGAATAAGCTGTAAATACATTGACTGCAAACATAAAAAAATATTTTCTTATTACAAGTATTTGTGCCTTCAAGATACAAAGTAATCTTTGTAACCAGTCTGCCTTGTTCACCTCAGCAACTACCCTCACAAAGAGATTCTCCTTTGACATATTCAGAAGAGGTAAAAAATGTTCTACAATTCAGATGTCTTCATGTGAGAAGCTCTCACAAGTTACTAGGACAAGAAAGTAAATATTCATGTACAAGAATTCTTGTCAGCAGCAATCAACTTTGATGTTGCTCAATGTGTGTTTGCCATAGCAATACAAATGCTAGAAAATTTGTCTCAAATCTACTTTAAAGCATGTACTTTGTGCTTTAAAGGCTTTAGGCACTTCTTAAGTGGATGTTTTAGCTCTAAAGAGAGCTAATATCAAAAAATATTTTTCTAGTTTTAGGACTAAGTGAGAAAAAAAAAAAAATTATTCAGGATTGAAGACAAAACAGTTTATGTAGTTTCTTAATCTTTCTTTATGCAACTAACCCACCTGTGTGAACTTTTGTTTTGTGCTTCTTAAGATTTTTTATATCTGTGTAAGAATTTCCACACATTTCACAGATAAATGGTCTTTCACCTGAAAAAGAAAAAAATTGGGTTTTACAGTTCGAACAGCCTTGAAAAGACAGAGATATAGGGTAATGGATTTTAATGTTGTATTTTAAAATACAGCTTTGTAACTCTGTTTATCTGTAGTCATAATAAAATTGTTTCCAGAAAAATTGATAAAGACAAAGCAGAAAACCCCAAACATCAGAAGTAAAGCCATGATCAGGCATCAGCACCTATACTGCTACACAGATATTAGTCTGAAAAAGGCAACTAAAAAAATCAAATATTTTAATTAAATTATGTGAATGCAGAAATACATAAATTAAGAAACTCTGTCACTTTCAAGTACAGCACACTATGGTGTATTTTAAAGGTAAAAAGGTTAAAAGTAGAATATTATTTATAGTGCAGGAAGCAGCCTGTCTGGAAACTGACCTGTATGGGACCGAAAATGTTTATTGAGCTCTCCAGAGGAAATAAAACTCTTCTCACAGATGCCACAGATATATGGCTTTTCTCCTAAAGGGAACACAAGGAGTTTGCTATTTCAAGATATACACCAGAATACACTTCAAGAACAAATCCAAAAGAAACAGAAGTAACATCCAATGGGAGAAAGAGCTCAAAACCCCAGGATCAGATGGAAAAGAGCCGGATGACAACTCCGGAATTAGAAAGCTACAGATTTCCTGCTCATCCCTTCTCTCCACCCCTTCTGCTGGAGCCCCTCCTCCCTCACCCAGGCTGTTGCCTACCTGTGTGCTTTCGGGAATGGGTGATGAGGGAACTGGAGACAGCAAAGGCTTTCCCACAGCTGTCACACACGTAGGGTTTCTCCCCCGTGTGACGCCGCACGTGGTAGGTGAGGGTGCTGGCCTGAGCGAAGCGCTGACCGCACCGATCGCACACGTAGGGCTTCTCACCGCTGTGCTTCCTGCCAACCAACACAGCCATCAGCATCTCCTCACCCACACACTTCCCTCACTGCTTCACCCTCAAAGCTCCTTGTGCTCATCATCCTCTGTGGACCTTGTTTCAACTGCAAGTTTGGGTTCGAGTTAGCGGTTTCTCGCGTAGTTACCGCCCATCCAGTTAATCATCCCCGGGGACCCTGGGAATTACCACATCCGTGGCTTCAGTGGCAGCAGGATTGAGACCCAGCACCATGACAGCTTGGCACATTTTGCATGAGGGACTGAGCTACAGACCCTGCACCATGACAGCTTAGCACGTTCTGCATTAGTGTATGGAAAGACAAAATGACCATTCCTAACGAGGGAACATAATTCCTGCTCCTGGTGAAAAGTGTAAAAAGCCCCATGGGGATAGCAGTGGACAGCGAGAACTGTTTGTGTCGCTTTCCACCAAGGAACTCTCTCCTCTTGGGTGCTAGAAGCAATTTAAAAACAAACCCCACATCATTGCCATGGGGACACGAGTGTGTGTGCCACAACTTTCATAAATCACAGATCCCTGATGAGCAAGTGCACAGAGGTAACGATTGCATTACACAATGTGAAAGAAGACCCAAGAGAAAAGTTGAAATGGACAAATTATGTGAATGTATAACTCTTGCTCACACTGGAGTAAATGACTCTTTAAATAAGCATTTGTAAGAGCTCCCTGTTGCCTACCTGGCATGAATCTTCAGGTTGCTTGAAGTTGCAAACTGCAGGTTGCAGACATCACATTTGTAAGGCTTCTCTTCTCCGTGATGCATCCGACTGTGGAACACCAGCTGGCACTTCTGAGCAAAGCCTTTGTCACACAGCTCACATTTGTATGGCTTCTCCCCTGGTGGAAAACAAAACCCCTGTGCTCTCTGCCTTTGCATTAGAAAGTTTTCCAACCCTCACCTGACCAAAGCTCAGGTGTCTGGTCAAATGCTTCTTACAAATAATATCCCATCAGTCTGCTGAAGTGGAACATTCCAGGAATACAGCAGATAACAGATTGGGTTTTGAACACATTTCTTTTGGAAAAAAAGGTAATGATCTCTTCTTAATAGTGCTGTTTTCTCCACGTGATTTTAAGAATGCTGCTACTACATTTTCAGACTTCTTGCTGGTTATGTCTGTTCATGATTCTGAATATTCAAGATGAATAGTAATTAAGTCACCCACCTTTTCTTGCCTCAAACAACAGGTCTTCAGTGTACAGCCAGAGCTCACTCATTTTTTGTTAGTGTCAGCTGTAGGATGCTACAGGTACTCCTCTGACTATTCATGTCCTCCTAGCAGTCCATAGTCCCGTGTAATGATCCTGCAACTTTGCAGTCTCAGGTGACAATAAAGGAGCCTCTCTGCCTTTCTCTGTGTCCTGGTTTGGGCCAGGATAAAGGTGACATTGTGGCAGTGCATAACTGAACCAGGAACTGAACAACTCTGAAGTATATTGTGCACATAAAACCTTCAAAACCAAAAGTATTAGACAACTAATCTGCCATCTAGCAACCAACACTGTGAAATTCCCTACCTACTCATGTAAAAATTCCCACAACACCCTCAGAAGGGAGAAGTGCAGCTAACTTTCCCTAAATACTGCTCACAAGCTCCATCTCACACAGCAATCTTTGGATAGTCAGTGGCTGACACCATTTGAAATCCTCTCCTTTGGTGACTGAAAAAAAAAGGCATTCTCCTGCTGCTGCACCTCCACACCTCCTATCTGACCTCTTTACATCTCCACAGCTTCCTGCAAAAAGCTCCGCTCCTTCTGGCTTCTGCTCAGAGTTTTCCAAAGGGGAAAAAGAGCAAAAGTAAACTTTTTAAAAAAAATCTGATTCACTGTTACTTCAGAATTCTGAGTGTCACCCACAAAAGGAAGAATACTATCTAAGCCAGGTCCTTCTGCTGCTCTCTGAGCTCAGCACAGCAGCAATGGCAACAGAACGGCCATGCTGGATCAACTTGAACAATGGACTAGCCAGGCATCAAGTTTTCCACCTCTAGGGAAGAGCACATGGAAAGACAAGCACAGTACTTCTCCTGTAAGTCTTCCCAGCAATCTGGTCTTCATAATCTTTTAAAGTCAGACACACTGTCTGAATGTTTAAAGGTTCATAATTGATTTCTCTTTGATGCTTTATCCAGCAGCTCTTAATACAACAGAGACTTCTGGAAATGTTATTGCATGCAGAGATCATGACACTATCACACATTTCATCTGCACATTTTACTAAATCCCAAATGCTGTCCCGGTTCAGCCACCTCCCCTACCTTGTCACAAGATTGTAGTTTTTTCCCCACTTCTGTTTATCAAACATATATTAGGATTTGGTGTTTAAAAGGAAAGCAACAGAAATGCTGGTATTGAATATAGAAAGTTTTTCATGCTCTACTGGCAATAGATTTTGGCACTCCATCACTCTGCAGAGTTAAAGTGTAGCCAGATCTTCTCAGTCTTTCCAGAAATCAGTGCTCAAACCAATGAAGTCCTCTCTAGCTGTTTAAAGCAGAAATTATTAATCTGTACTGAAAAGTGCTGAACCATTTCATGCTACCAGGATACAGGTACTATCCCCATAGGTGTACCAGCAGCAGACAACACTTCTGAAGAAGTCAGACTGGAAAGACCTTTTCAGCCCAATATTCCCAAGCTGTTAATACAGCTCTCCACAATCCACCAGGACAAGACCAGCTGCTTACCTGTGTGAGTTCTTACATGGGTTTTCAACTGATTGCACTGGGTGAATGCCTTCCCACAGAGCTGACACACGTATGGTTTCACTCCTTTGTGTATTCTCATGTGTCGACGGAGGCTGCTGGCTTCTGAAAAGACTTTTCCACAGGTGTTGCACACTGGCTTGGCTTTGGAGTACTTCTGGTCAAGCTCTTCTCCTGAACCCTCCAGCTGGTAAGTGTTCTTTTCACTGGCTATGTTAGAGATGCAGTGCTCCTTCAGTGCACAGCTCTGCTGAGGCTTTCCCCGTTTCTGTTTTGCTGCAATAGTCTGAACCAGGATGTCCTGTGCTGCCAGGGTTTCACTTTCCACCACAGAAGCCAGCTGTAGTTCAGAGTTATCACTGCCCTGGGCAGCCTGCTCTGTGATTTGGGTGGCCAGCTTATTTGCATCTAAAAACATTTCAATGGATGTGTTCTCAGTCACATCACTCTGATGTTGTATGGATTTATTCTGGATGCTTTTGGGGGAGCTGAGATTCTTCTTGCGTTTTTTGGTTGGAGGAGATTTCTTTTCTAAAGCTGTTTTCTTTGCCTGTGGTAGAACCAACTCTGCAGAAGCAGTGTCTGCCTTCTCTCGGTGATGGTAATCTCGGAGAGTCAGAAGACAAGTCTGTTGATTCATTTCAATGTTTCCAGTGATACTGGAGGTCTCTGTAGAAGAGGGATTAGCAATAAAAGCAAAATCTTCCATCTTGATTTTGCATTTAGTGACCACTTCTTCTACTTTGAGATAGTCGGCAGCCTGGTGGATTTCTTTAACATTCCAGCTGCAAGAAAACAAAACTTGAGTGACAACATTCTGGGCAAAGCAAACATCAGTTCTGTAGCAGCAACTGGATCAGACACAGACAGCAGAGCTACAGAACAGTTACACTGTCAGAAAACGTAACTGAGAACACACAAAGCAAGATACAATTGCTGCAGTGCTGTCAGACACAGGTATGACAGTTGCTCCCAAACTGATGGCTCCTTCCTTGTCTGGTGAGATCTGCAGATCCACTGAGAATTCTACCTGCAGTTACATGCCTTTTGTAGGATTTTACAGCTATAAGTCCAATTGTAAGGTGATGAGGCTAGACATGGGGCTGTTTGTCCCAAAAGCTCAGAAATCACAGCATGAAGGGATAAAACACTGGAGGACAAATGCATAAATTACCACTCTATAAAATCTTCTGCCAAAAGTCTTAGGTAATCTGCAAGCAGCACATTCACCTCAGCACTTCTGTGAGGCAGGTATTAATCTTGTTTTATAAAACGATTTGGAAACAGTCTTAACTCTGTATCAGCTGCACCCAGACAACATTAACACCATTTAAACTACTGTGCTCTTTTAGTCAGCTCCTGCAACACAGGCCTTGATGATTTAGAAAAAAATTGATCTGGAAAAGGTGACAGCACATACCATCAATGCACTTACAGATTTACTGCACTTTACAGAGATGTTTATGGCAAACAACATCATTCTAACAATCTATTACACAGCAAATTTAATTAAACAGTAAGTAACAATTACTCTCTGTATATGAATAAACTGTTTTAGTATCCAGCATTATAATAGCACAGAGCTCAAAGTGCATCCACCACCAGAGGAGACAGCAGAGTTTGCAGATGGTTTCAGCAGTCACCTAGAGGGACATGGCACGAGATGATGGGTGCACGTGGGCAGATCTGCAGGTGTCATGGCTATTCAGGTAGCTCTCCCTGGGTCAGAAAGGTATTTTCACCTTCCTCTCCCTTCAGAGATCTCAACTGCTCAGAATGAATCCAGAAACTCCCCTGCTGTGGTCCCAGAGACATCAAGGACACCGCAGGCTTCTGCTCCATCAGTAAGTTCCCCACATAGCTGTGCACCTGCTCTACTGCCATTATTGTTTGCAGCCAATTAAAAAAAAACCAAACACCAGCCCACATTTATCAAGCATGAGTTTTCAGACATCAAAGCTAAAAAGCTGTTTTAAAATGCATTTGACACCAGGCATTGAGAAAGGAGCTGAAATCCTGGCTTCACACTTCTAAACAGTCACACTTCCTTCACTTTCCCTGGGAGAAAAGCACTGCAAAGAATCCTCAGTGTCCATGAAACAGCACAGTGGGCACAAAATCAACTCAGTATGGGTGGAAACACTTTGTCTGTGACTCCTTTTGGGCACTAATGCAAGATTTTAAGTAACAGATCATACAAGTTCTAGCGAACTTCTTTTTTTTTCAGTCATGCCTGTCCTCACGTGATCCTCAGACTTTAGTCTACTGCACATACAGCTTCTGTTCTCTGCAAAAATGGACTTCTACAATCCAACTGCAGGAAGAGAACTCTTCTCCTCCCCTCTCCTAGTAATAAGGTCAGATTGTTAATCCTTTTGGATCCAGAGAGAAAGCCAAAGAGAGTGAAACTATCAGAGAAATATCAGACCAGATACCTCTGTTTTGGCACTCACATACCATGTGGTTTTTTAAAACATCCAAACGTGTCAACTTGCTATCATACATCACATCCACTATTTGTTCCTCCAGAACTTACTACAAAGAACAACCCCATTACTGCCTGAACACAAAGTTTCCTTCCCGCTTTTCTTTCCCCCTCTAGCAGAGTAGTTACCTGTCAAGGTTTAAGTTTCCCGTATAAATAAACTCCAGGAGTTTTTGGAATCCATCAGCTTTCACTTGAGTCTGATCCAAAACAACGTTGCTGTCAGAGGCGTCTCTGTAAAAAGCACCGAAGTACTCGCTGAAAGAGGCAAGCACGTTCCTGTGTGCTTTGAACTGGAATTCGCCGATAACCACCGTGCAGTCACACAGAAAGCCGGCTTCTCGCTGCTTGTTCAGTCTCTCTAGAAGGTGCTCACAGTGATGGGAATACTGCATTTTGACAGCGACCCGCGGCCTCTCTGCTCTGATCTGGGAAAGCAAAGGAAAACCTGGATTTACATACAAGATTTCATTTTTGGTTTTCCCCCTAACCGAGTAACTTAACGATGCAGGAGTCCCTGTGTGGCTCTTGCGGGATACTTCGGTACGAGGTGGATCCGACTACCTTGGGGAGCAGCTAATTCTCCAGGCAGGACGAGGGGGAAAGGAGGCAGCCGTGTCCTCCCCCACCCAGGTCAGAGGATCAGCTCGCCCGAGTTAGGAGCTGTCAGGTCACAGCGGGGCTCGGGGGAGTCAAGAAGCTACCGGGGCCGGACACAACCGCGCTCCGACGGCGGGGACAGCCGCTGCCCGGGCAGAGGGGCCGGGGACGAGCAGAGCCCGGCTGCGGGAGTCCAGCACGGTTACCCGGCCCAGGGGAAAAGGCTCTCGGTGCCAGGGAGCAGAGGGGGTGCGGGCGAGGCCCAGCAGCCGCGGCCCCCGGCTCGACCCCGCCGCGGGACGGAGCCCGGAGCGCCCTTCCCTGCCGCGGCCCTCGCCCGACTCCGCCGCCACCGCGTCTCCCGCGGACGGGTCCGGCTGACCGGGAGCCGCCCGTGTCCCCGGCGCTGCCCGTCCGCCCCTAGGGCCGCCCCGGTCCGTCAGGAGGGCGGCGGCAGCTCCCCACCCACCTGCGGAGGGGACGGGAAGGGAAGGAGCGCCTTCGCCTCAGGCCGCCATCTTCGGGTGACGCTGCGCGCCGCTTCTGGGATGTGGCTTCCGGTGTCCCGCTCCTGAGGGCATCTCGGGGACAGCGGTGGCACCGGCGGCAAAGCGGGAAACGGGGGCGGAGTCACGGCCGTCCTGCGGAGGGGAAGGAGCGGAGCTGCGCTGCGAACGGCTTCCCGGGAGGGTCAGGGAGGCGCGGACTACAACTCCCGTCATGCAGCCCGCCGCGGCGGAGCTTGCCGTCAGCGTGGCGGGGAGCGGTGCATGCCGGGAGTTGTAGTCGCGTTCGGAGTGGCAGAGCGGAGCCTGCGGGACCCGGTCCTTGCGTTACACCGGAGGCAGAACAGATTGACCGAGTGGCGCTCCTCGCCCTGCGCTCGGAATTGGTAAATAAAACGCTGTGAGGAGCTCCCTGTGCTTACTGTAAAGAATTAAAAGATGTTAAAATTAAAAGAAATAAAAGCACCGACCTGGCCGCTGTTTCCGCCCGGTTTCGAACCGGGGACCTTTCGCGTGTTAGGCGAACGTGATAACCACTACACTACGGAAACCGCGCTGTGAAGGGTCTCCGAGGCTCCCCCCTTAGTGCCTCTTGCCCGAGTCACCTCGTCCCAGTATCAGGCTCAGCCAAGTGCCCACGTCCCGATGGGACTGCAACCTGACCCTGCTCCCAAATCCCCTGAGAGCCCCGCCGACCACCTCAGGCCCCCCCCCCGCGCCGCAGAACCCGCCGGTCACCCCCAACTGCGCGTGGCCCAGGGGTGTCACCTGCTGCCCCTGCGTCCTCAGGCACCAGGAGTACCAGCGCTGGTATGAGCGGGAAACTTTGGGATCACGATCATCTCTAGCATGCTCTGATTGATTTTCATCCGTCAATAAAAAAGCAAATACAAAGCCCAGTCTGAGGTACACAGCAGAGTTGAGACGTACCGTGCCCGGGGCGAGCACTGCGGGGAGCAGGTACCTGGTGGGGGGAACGCGCCCTGCACAGAGACATCATGGAAAAGGTATTTTTGTTGTTGTTGTTGTTAAATCTTTTCCAACAGAGCACAGGGGGCAAGGCGCAGCCCCGCTTCAGGGAGTTTCTGGGCCTCACTCCCCACCCCTGGGTCCTCCACTGAGTCGGGCAGCGCCTGGACGTGCGCTCTTGACTCCAAGTCCAGCATCTAGGCCCCAAATCCCGGTTCTAAACCCTGGGGCTCAGCTCCCAAGCCCCAGGCCCGGTTCGGGATGCAGGATCCCAGATCGCGGTTCCGGGGGAGGGCCGAGAGGGAGGAGCACATGGTGCGGACGGGGCGTGAATGGCCCGAGCGTTCCAAACTCCCGCCACTCCCCTCCGTCCCGCCCCCTCCCCCTTCCTCAGCCAATGGTGACGGAGGTGGGCACCGCCCTAATGGCTGCGCGGTGGGCGTGGCCAAGGAGGCTTTAAGAAGCGGGGCCCTCCCCATAACGCGTGGCGGGTGGGGAGGCCCGGGAGGTCCTAACCCTAATGGCCGCCGCCGCGCTCCCCCGCCCGTCCGCTGTTTTACTCGCTGACTTTCAGCGGACGAGGGGAGCAGCCCGGGGAGGGGGGGAGGGAGGGAGGGAGGGAAGGGAGCGGCGGTAGAGGGGGGAGCGGCTCTGCCATTCAAAAAACCAAAAAACGTCAGCGAGGGGGGCTCCTCACCCGCCCCGCCCTGGGGTCCCCGTGTCGGGGGGGCCGCCACGGAGGCTCCCGCCGCCGCATTCCTCTTCCCTTCCCCCCTTTCCCCTGGAGGCCGCGGTCGGTCGGCTCCCGCCACTACCGTCGCGAAGAGCTCGCCTCTGTCAGCCTCGGCGGCGGCCGGGAGCGGAGGGGCGAGTCCCCGCTGCGGGGTGGGCCCCAGCAGAGCAAAACGGGAGCGGCGCCGCCGGGACCGATTCCCCCGTTCCCCCACCACCCCCCGCGCCACCCTCAGTCGTGGGGCGCGCGGACGGCGCCGCCCCGACACGCGCGCGGCGGCTCGCGCTTCCCGCCGGTGGGGTTGAGGTGGGGGGCGCGCGCGTGTGTGTACGTGCGTGTGAGGGGGTGCGCAGCGCGCGACCCTCCCCACCTCGCGCCCGACCGTTGGGGCCGCGCTCCCCCTGAGGTGATCGCTCCCCCTGAGGCGGGCAGGGGGTCCGGAGTCCGATGGAGCCATAACGAAAGCTGCTCTGAGGGGGCGACTGGAGAAAGGAGATTCCCCACCCCACCCGCCCCCCTCCTCGGGGTGCAAACGGAGCCCCTCGAGGGTCTCGGTGTGTCAATTCCCTTCCGGAATTTGTGTGCCCTGCCTCCCTCCCAGAGGACGGGCGGTGGGAGGGCTGCGCGGGTCGTCGCCGGTGTGATGTTATCTGCCAGAGCCCTGCGGTGCTGGAAGCTTAAAAAGGTCGAATTTCACTCATCGAGTCTAAGAAAGGTTGAGTTTTGCTCATCGGTTTTTAGAAGCACCGAGGTGAACTTCTGAAAAAAAAAAAAAAAAGAAAAGAAAAAACCCCCGGAAAACTGCAAACCACGCGAGGCTCAGAGCACAGGGAGCTGCCGACAAATACTTTGCAGAGGTGTGGAAAGACGGATTGAGAGGGGGGAAAGTGTCGGGGCTTGTACTCTGGGTAGAGGCTTTCTGCCCCACCATGCCCCAAACCTGCCTGGTGCATGCCAAGCCACAGCTCCGTCCCCTGAGGGGTTTGCCATCCTGGAAACGGGCTGTGCTGTTCCCTCTGCTGGTAGTTCTTGCCCTAGACCAACACTTCTGGAACCGCTATCAACCATTTTAGGGAAACTTGCCAGAAGTGCAGGCATCCATGTTTGGTGGGTGCGATGGAAGCCGAGCATGCACCGCTGCCCCACCACAGGTCTCGCCTCGGAGGGAGACAGACACGGCCGTAGAAAGTGAATTGGGCATGGCTCATTATTTCTCCAACCTTTCAATAACTTCCTGAGTGTTTGGCCAGTGCCATCTTGTGGCCTCTTTTTTCCCTTTTCTTTGCAGTAAGGGTAGGAGTGAACTTGGCTGCTCAATTTTTGTAGTTCAGTTCGGAGAAAACCCTCTGCTACCAGAAGAAGTGGAAACGGGAGAGACACACACTTGGAGATGGTCCTTTCTGGTAGTGGAATCCGAATGACAATAAGTCCCATCTAGCTAGAACTAGTGTTGGCTCAGCCACTGGCAATGTCCTTGTTTCAAAGTAACTGATGTGTTTTCATTGTTTTATCTGGTTTCTGAGCAACAGCTTTCACTTAGCATCAAGTACTTAATTTCTGACTTGCCACTAAAAAGTCGAAGCTAAGATATTTCATGTGCTTAGCACTTTATTTTTTTCAAGTGAAACTCTCCTTGTCTTGCAAATGTCTCATTTCCCGATAAAAGCCTTGTTACCCATATCTATCTGCTTTTGAGACATTTACATTTTTTTTTCTGTCACTTCTGAAGGAGGCAAAAAGCTTAAACTGCCAATTTCTGTACACATGAAAAAGTATGCTCTGCAGATCTATGTGCTGGAGAAAAAAAATGTTTGGAAACAGAGGACTTGATCTCTTTTCTCCCCCTATTTATTTATGGTAGCAAGGAAAACTGTGCAATATTGCCTTGCAGAGACTACAACAAAGTCAGCCTGCAGCTGACTACCCAGCCCTGTGAACGGGCCAAAAAAGGTTCTACTGTGGCTTTTTAGGAATCAGATCAGAACCTCTCGACAATTTCTATGCTGAAGAGTTTAAACCCCTTTGCAAGTGGCAGCTGCCTTGGTGTGTCAAAGAAATCTGCTCTCCTAAGCAGAACTCGACTGGCAGTGAGTGGTAGTTACCTGTGAGAGTCAGCACCTTGGGGAACCTCAGCCCACCACAGTGCTATGCTTGGGTCACTTGGCAGCAAGTGGATTTTCCTCCCTGCAGAATGTAAGTGCCCTTGATATCTCCAGATTTGTTTGTTTTTAAAAATCTAATGGTTTGGTTGAAGTTTGTGCACATTGAGGAGTTGATCATCAATGGTAGCTGTGACACAAAACGATACAGAAGGAGGTGATGGTTCTTTGGTAGAAGAGGGGAGTGCTTGTGCTCAATCAAATTATGAAAGCATGGTATTGAGGTTCACATTCTGGGCTGCTGTTCAGATCTTTTGGGAATTAGGATTGCGCCTCCTCAGTGACTTGTTATTGTGTGCCAGATTCTCAACAATTAACATCAAATTGTCAATATGTTGTGTAACAAATGTTTAGATGGTGAACTTTGAAGGATGTTCTGCTTGCATCTGCTTGGGGGGAGGATATTTTCACTGTTTGAGGTTGGTCTTATGACATTTGTCATATCAGGTTGGGTACCTGGGAAGTGCTTTTGCCAAAGGTGATGAAGCACTGCTGGTGGCACTGCCCTAGCAGTACAAAATGGCCTCACTGCACTCCACTGATATGTGCTGTCATGTTCATGGTCATCTTCTGAATGCACTGTTTCTAAACACCTTGGAGTTTTCTGTCCCTGTGGAAAATTGCTTCCTTTCTGTGGAGACTTAGATCAAAAAAAAAAAAAAATGCAATGGGGATTGAATCCCTTAAGAGATCCCATAGAATTGACAGGAGGTATAATATTACTGTGCTGTGCAAATAGCCCTCTTCTCGGGGGGGTTTCAAGAGCTGACAGTTTTGGGGACCCTGGGAGGATGGGCATACCTCCCCCATTACCACATGCTCAAGTGCACAGTCTGGGATCTCAGCTGCAGCTTGTTCTGCCTGTGGCATCGTGCCAGAGTCTGGAGCTGTCTCCCCATCCTGGCTCTGCCTTGGACTCTGCCTTCAGTCACCTCTCAACAGCATTGCTCCTCCCGATAGCAGCAAGAACACTTTTCCCTCTCCCCGCAGAGCTTGCTGTGTTTGAAAGCAGAAGTATTTTATCTTACATGGGTTTCTTTAAGCTGCTTCCAGTTTACATTTTAGTTTTCTTGCATTAATTTAAAATCAGTCATGACTGATTGGGTGGTATGTGATGTACCAGTGTGCAACAAACAGGGAAAATTTAAATCAGTTCAAGAGGATTATATGCAAAGATGGACAAACTTAAGTAAATTAGCATAGATTCACATGTTGGTATGACTGTGTGTGCAAACTTAAATTTCACTTTGCTATGTTCTTGAAATGACCAACAGAAAAGCTGGAGTTTTTTCACTTGCTGAAAATTCTGCTAAATGTCCCCAAAGGTGGCTGGCAGAGGTGACAGCACATGTGGGCTTTGTAAGAACAAGGTGAGCAGAGTTAACTTGAACTACAGTACTGAGTCTAACAAGCCAGTTCAAGTTGACCTCGCTTATGAGACAACAAAAAGTGTCTTGAGGAGAAATAATAATTATCAAAGAGTAAAGAATGGTTTAATTCAAAGGCTGTTTAACCTCCAACAGGTCTGGCAAACATTAATAGAACCCTACCCTAATTCTGTTTGTAGATTGCCTCAACAAGAGGTACTTTCAAAATGTGATTGGATGTCATATCTGAGGATATTTATCAGCAAAGGGAATGGAAGGAGCATACATCTCAATCATTTTTACATAAGTAATTTAGTGGTGCAATCAAATCTTTGTAAATGGTAAAAACATGGACTAGAGATGGCTTAAGTGTGTAAGAATTTGCTGTGCCTTTCTTTGCCCAGTTCTCTGTATTCAGCTTCACACACCTAAGCAACAAAATTGTTTTATCCCGAAGAAGTTTGGGAAAAACAACCCCAGGCAATGCAGAACCTCTCTCAAGAGAGCCTTGGAGAACAATGCTGGGTCTTGGTCCTGTGCTTGGGGACTTTAACCTGCTTGATGGGTCACATCGGGCAGGTCAGTTTCAGGCAAGAGCTCTGCATTGCATGGCCTTTGCATAGAGACCCAGGGGATGACTTTTGCCTTCTGAATTTATAGTTTTCCATTTGCAGAGTCATGATCACAACTTGATCCTAATATTATCTTTAAATTAATCTTAGTTGCTTAATCTTTTAATTTGTGTGTTTTCAGTGCTAGTCACAGTCATTGTGGGTGTCTTACAATCTGCACAGAAAGAACAGTTGTCGTTTGGATTTGTGTATAGTTGTTTATCAGACCTAAAATTGACCAGGGTTTAGGAGCAGAGGAGACCTTCTACTGCTCTTTGCCCAGCCGAATATTGCGTTTCAAAGACTTCAGCAGGGTAAGCTGCTCCCCTGCGGCTGCTGAAGGCTTTGTTTCATACACCTTCCCTGTGCTGAGGGCTGCTGGATGTGCTCTTGCTGCTGATTGTATTTTTTCCAACGGTAGATGGCAATAGCCGTTCATTTGTAAAACGCAGGAGCAGAACTCCGTGCATTACGGAATTTAATGTGCAAGTAAGATCCAGGTAGGAATTGAAGTGAAATTATTTGTGCAAACTTTTTAATTTTCAAGAACAGGTAAAATGCCATTAAATAGAAATGTAAACAATTTTAAACCTTTGCTTTGAACTGTAAAAAAAAAAAAAAAAAAGAAAAAAGAAAAAAAATATTTTGAAAGATGTTATTTAAGCTTCATGGGAAAGTACCAAAATAATTGTCTTCCCTTTGTAAAGAGTTATTTTAAAATACTTTTTTTTCGATGTACATTTTAGAGAAATTCAAGTGATTAGGAAATGTTGGGTAATGATAGTTTTTTGTTTCTTTTCAAGTTTGCTCAAAATGTTAGAAATCCTCGGTTTGTTTGGTTGAGGACAATGAGAAGACAACGTGCCTTCACACAAATTAAAGAATTTTATTTCCTATCTATAAACTTCAGGATACACTTTGGCAAATTAGTTTGACAGCTTCACCCCACTGAAAATAGCATCAAAAATCAGCATTTGCAGATCTCTCCCTTTACTTTTGCCTCTAAACATGCATTGTATCACCCAAAACTAGGTGTGCAAATGTTTGCCTTCCCAGGCACAGCAGTCTGTTTGCAGGATACATTGCTCTCCACATTTCTCATTTATTTCAATACATTTGCTGTGTGATTTTGTGGCATACATACTTTGTTTCACGAAAGCAAAGTGGGAGGTATGGCAGTGAGGAAGGTAATAATCTATAACAAAGTTACAACTGAATCACAAGACTTTTGGGAATTTTACAGCTGCAAGCCCAAGTTCTCAGGCGTTATCATAGCACTCTGTTTTGCAACGATAACAAATTTAAAGGCTAATTGCTCTGGTTTTATTGCAAAGATAAACAGACTTCTGTACACTAATGATGGAGTAGTGGCAGCTATGATAATTTTGTAGAAAACATTTTTGTGCTGCAATCAGTATTTTCGTAAGGTTTTTTTCTTATTACCATATCGGCATTATCTGAATCATATAGTTGGGGACATTTCACTGTGCTCTGTGAGGGACAAAAGAAGGCAGAAAGAATAGAAACTGCCCGAAGAGAAGTGAGGAAGGGGGTTTGGTCCCAAGACTGCTACTGACTCCAGATGTGCCCTGCTGAGCTTCTCAGATTCTTTATCTACAGCTTAGTGACAACGACACTGACCTTCTTTTGCTGCTAAGGCTGAGAAGCATTAAGCAGTACTGTCCTCTTCTGCTTTTGCCTGGAGCAATAGGTCCATAGAGCTGGATTGTTTCCTGAGAGGCCAGGCTCTTCTCACATAAACCTGTCTTCTAGGTCGCAAACTTCCAGGATCAGGAAAATTTACCAAGTCTGCATGCTAAGACCTTTTCTCTCTGGTTCAGCCTCTGAGCCTCCTAAAGAACAGAATTCCATCACTTCTTTCATCACTCTAATATTCCTTTAAACAACTGTATCATGGGATCTATTGTACTTAGCTGTAGCATGTCTACTGTACAGTCCATGTTTTTCATCACAGGAAGCAGCTTGAACTGCTTCTAACACATGGAGTATACATTTGTCTTGTTTTAGAACAGCTTTATATCATTCAGCTGGCTTTACAGCCTTTTCTGTGTCTAAAGAGAAGTATGTTTAAGTATAATCCTGAAGTTTTTATCTTCTGCATCATCAGTCTGCACTTTTCATATTATGCTTCTCCAGGCAGCTTTGCACAACGTTAGCCTGACAATGAAGGGAGTGAACTGGCAAAACTGCTAATTTCTCTCCCTTTCCTTTCACTCTTATCTTGTATTCTCTAAGGTACACATCTTTATCTACATGTTTCCAAGAAGGCGTTCAATTAATAATTCAGACAAGTCTGAGCTGATAGGATCTTTTCATGTATTAATTTAACTCTTCCTTTCAAACAGAGTGCCAGAAAATCACTGTTTTCATGTTTTCTCTATTTATTCTGGCTGGATATTTTTATTGAAGTTGTGTGCTGTAGTTCTTTGATTCAGCTCCCAAGAAATTATCAGTGATTACAGTAGTGGCCTTGCAGGTAACAGGGCTTCTCACTGATGTGTTGAATAGCAACTTTCTTCTGAATTAATGTTAATTTTAGAGCGTTCATATTAATAAGTGAATCATCAGACTTGGCCATGCAGTAGCTAGAGATACTTGGTGCTTCATAAATGTTTATTGCGGTCAAGTTTGTTTTTTTTTTTTTTCTGGTGAGTGACACAACACAGCGGATGAGAAAAAAAACAAAACCAATTTTCACAGGAGACAATCACAACACTTGTTCAAAGGCAGAGGCTTGTTGGTCTGGATGTGCTGGTTATTTAGCAGTTACAGAGAGCAATGTCTAAAAGCTCTCTACTCTTTTAGTACATATGAGTGACAATATGTTTAGTTTCTATCTGTGCTGGCATTGAAGCAGGTTTAAATCTGCAGGAAGAGCTAAGCTGAACTGATATTATAAAAACCTTCTTGTTTCTCATCTACAGTTTAAATGCATTTGTCCCCCAGAATAGTCTGCATCCTCGTCAATGTGAGCAGGGATACACTGAAAAACCTTTGTCACTCTTGGCTAGAACTGGAGATGGGGACACCCATGTCCACAGCAAGTCATTGGGTGAACATAAAATGTCACTGAGATAACAGTGAAATCATGAAAGCCAAGCTTGGGGAGATTTTTGTTTTTTTAATTGGACATGAAGATAATTACTCTTGATAGGGTTTTTTTAATACTAAGACATTGGAGAGAAAGTAGTTTACAATTTTCTATTCCTGTGGCTTATAAATCAGTGTTCTTATTGTTTTCAGAGGGCGTAGCAATCATGACTTTGAAACTATCAAAGTGGATGGCAAATACTGGTTAATGACAAGTGGAGTCTTGCTCCCCGTTTTTGTTGTGAAAGCACACAAAGCTTTCAGTGAGCAGTTTGGCTGAATAAAATGTATAGAATGTAAAGGTAATCTTATCTAGTACAAAACTTGTACGAAGTATAGGAAAAAAAATTACCCATTAATCAGCTTTTCAAAACCATTTTTCATTCTCCACTCGAGGATTTTCCATACTGATTTTTCCCTTGGGAATGCCACTTTAAATGTAGCAAACTTGTCCTACCAAGACAAAAAAAGTTGGTTCACATCCAATGAGGATCATAAACAGATGTGGACTAATAGTTAGATTGCTGATCTTGTGATTAATATTGGCCATTGTTTTAGTTGTCAATCTGTTTCATGGAAATCTTATGAGTATAAAGACCCAGTTTAATAAGCTTGAGGGATACTGTAGCTCTGGAATATTTTCAGCACTTTGCTTCCATTTTCAAGTTTCTCTGGGCAGTACCACTGAAGCAGATTGACATGTGAAGCCACAGGTGAATTTCTGGCTTGCAAGCCGGCTGTGTCACAGGGCTTGGCTGCAGCAGGGTAATGTTAGACTCCTTTAAAATACAGTTCAGTCTTGTAATATAAGCCAGTTTGAATCATGTTTTAAGTGTGTTTCTCAACTGTGATTTCTGGCCAAGTGTTTCACATAGTTCAGGAATACAGTTTAAGGAGAAAATATTGCAAGAAGGAACAATAGTTAAAAAGGTGAAAGTCTACCTTCTTGAAGCCAAGTCCTGCAACTTTTTTTTTTTTTAAAGTATATTGAGGGCTTCAAGTGTTTTCCACCTTAATGCAAGTGCATTATGTGGTAAAATGTGCCTTCTAAACTAGTTCTTTCTAATGAATAAGAGGTATGTAAGTTAATTGGTTAAAGACTTGAGGTTATAAAATATGCAGTGCTAGAAAGACAGAACTCAGGCTGTCTACAGATTCCTGGGGACCGTGTACTGCTTGATGAGGAAGAATATATATTGACAGTGTTCCTTACAGACACTCTTCAAGGACAAAATGAAAACATTTCCATAGGGTGTAGCCATCAATCACCAGAAGGATGTTCTTGTACACCAAGTACAACGGGGCATAGCTTTGCAATGACCTTAACACACCAGCCAGCATAGGAGCTGCTATAGTAATTACAGATTATATTAAGTATCAGGTTAAAGCCAACAGCCAACTACTAGGCAAACCTTTTATACGTTATTAAAATCATATCCTTCCCAGAAGATTCAAGCTAATAAAATTGAATTTGATAATGCAATCAGTAAAAAGCAAGTTAAAAAAAAAAAAATCTCTTCCACTGAATGTCCCAAGAAATCCTGTTTTATATAATGCCTAATATGTATATATAACCATGGAAATAGTCCCTCAGGTATATTAACAGTTTCAGTTGCACATTCTCTGAGACTGCCTTGATTTTTTAAATAATTATATCTTATTAGGAAATAATTGTTATATATCAAGTGTGCATTTCACTTAAAGATTGTGGTTACCTAATACTTCAGCAATTAAAATATAGAATGTTTTAGTATGAAATTGAAAGAATGGCTCTTAGCTATCAATAAGCTAGTTCTCCCTTCTGAACAGTTTGTTATGGGCCCAGTAAAGACTAAAAGTCTTAGAGAATTGTCATGGAAAAAAGAAAATGGAAGAAACTCTTTGTTTAAGGAGACCTATGTTCACTAATTACATTTCTAATAAATCACTTGTGATTAGATAAATCCCTTATTGGGTCACCTTAAAAGGAGGCCTAGTGGATGTGACTTTCAGATCAAACATTCTGGAACACTTGGCTTTTTGAGGGACTGTCAGAGTAAGAAATTTTTTTCCACCTTGGTCATGATAGTGTATTTTGTTACAGTAGAACTGAAGTTACCTGTGGTTGAGAACTAACACAGTACAGCTGCTGCTTTTATGAGGTTGTTGGTCAGTCTTCGATTTCACACAACTTCTATGATTTTAAAACAAGATGTATGCTATCCTCATACATATTGAACAATATTCTACAGCTAGATTAGTGTTCTGTGTCTGAGAGTCTAAGACCTGGCTATAAAGCTGTCAGCAATTGAGTTGAGTCTTCACCAACTGGTAGAACATGGCTCAAAGCAGAATGTGGTGCAGATTCTCTGAGTAGGTGGTAAAACAAAAATAAGGCCAGGATAAATCAGTCTCATGACAGCATTTTACACACAGAACACTGCAGCTGTAAAAGTCTAACTCTTCAATTAGCAGAGTGGTACGAGAGTCTAGCTCTGGCTATGCCAAAGTGGAGACTTGCATGCTTACTTTTTCTTCAGTTCTCTCAAACTGATAAGAAAATCTACAGCTTTTTGTGTTAGATCACAGCTGTTACCTGAAGCAAGAAGCACCGTCAGGTCTGTTGAAGGGCATGGAAATGCCCATGGAAACACTGCTGCCAATAGGAGCCGACTGAGAGTTTGTCATTCTTAATTTAGGCAGTTTGTTAGCTACTCCAGATCTGGATATAGTCTTAGCTATGGCTTTTGAATCAAAATTGCCCTAATAAATTCTATTTTTACTTTTTAAAAGTCAGATTGATTATTTAAAAACCAAAGCGTATGTTCCTACTTTTTAAAAAACAAACCAAACCTTCTCCCCCCCCCCGGCCTGCGTCTTTATTATTTGCTGTTGCAGAAATCTTGCCTGGAGCAGAAAATGGATCAAGGAGTAATAGAACAGCAGGCCAGAGTCAGCCCTTGCGCAGGTCCAGTGCAATAGTTGGAGATCTGCCTATTGAAACTGGGGCAGAATTGGCTCCTCAGTCTTTGCTGTGTGAGTACAGGTTCTGTTTCAGTACTTCAGAGGTGCCCAAGAAAACTTCGTAATTGATGTTTCCCCTCATTTTCTTTCTCTGTTGGTTCTGTATTTTGGTTGAGTCGCCTTTTCAGATGTATGCTTGAACACTGGAAAAACTCACTCTCATGCATAATGAAAGAGGAAAAGTTACAGAAGAGGAATTTATTGGCTGGAGTCTCCATTCCTGCTCTGTATCTTGCTCTACAAGCTCCCACAGCAAGTGAGTGGTAGAGCCAAGAATAGAATGCCACTTCTCTGACACCCAGTCCAGTGCCTTAACCCCTGCCTCCTGTGAGAAATTTTGTTTCAGTTTTCTGTACAGTGCAAAGATAAGATCATGCTTTATTTTGGTGCATAAATTGATCTCTTGGGGTGACTGAATAAGGTTGGGAAATAGCCAGAGAATAACACAACGTAAATAATGAAGCGTAAGGAGGTTATATATATAACACTATGGCTTCTCAGGCTGTTGTGTGTCTATATAGAATTAATTACAAATTATATGAAGCATTTGAGTTCTTTCAAGTTTTTTTGAGCCCAAAAGGTCTTCTTTAGAGAAAAAGCAGGATTTCTTTTTTTCAGCTAGATTTACCTTGAGAGCAGCCAGGGAGGTGATTTTTGCCTTCACTTTTTGGTTCACTTATACATTCTAACTACAAAGCATTGCTGTTATTATGGACTGAGTACAATAAGGGGTAGCATGTGGAAACTTAGCATGGGGATGTTAATTTGAACTGCTTAACTGCATCCAGCATTCAGAGGGGATAAAGACAAGAGTGATTGATCTCTAGCTGACTCAGCACCCCTGACTTCTGAAACAGCCATTCCTCTAGGTTTGGTAAAGAGAAATGTACCCTCTCCAAAATATCCAGCTGATAGAGGGACTCACACTGTCCTTTGCTTTGGTATCCACCAACGTTCCATCAGATTGCTGACTGGAGCTGTGCTATGTTAGCCATCTCTTTTTCAGGATTTCTCCTCCAGAAAGACTGAGTTTTGACAAATCAGGGAGTTACTACCTTGCACTCAGTTTCAGGCAACATAAGAACTTCACTTTTCTGGTCTTTCCCAGCATATGAAAAAGAGTGAAGTGCTAAGTGCCACAGGTGAAAGCTAGATCCCACCTCTCTTTTAAAAGCATATAGGTTTGAAGAGTAAATATTTGCAAAAGATTTATTTCCAGAATCTCTTCACACATCATATGTGTATATATGCAGGGAATAGAGATTGCTGCAAAAGGACAGAAAAGAGGTCACAGTAGCTTTCTGTATTCTTTAGCCATGCTCATAGCTTTTATACAAGTATTTAAAATACAGAGTGCTCAGATGCATTAGAAAGTGAGCCTATGTTATTTTAGATACCCAGCAGTGAGGATGCACTCACAGGTTGCTAAGGTTAAGGTGAGGCACGACCTTACAGAACCACTGGGACAGAGAGATCCTTCGCCACTGATGGCAAAACAACACATTTGCTTGCTCACTGGATAGAAACAACTCGGAATTTTTTGGCAGTGCTTTTCACTCAGGAACTCTCACAACTGAAACATTTTGTGGGAACATGCCAGTTTTAGTGAAACTTCTGTAATAAAAAGCTTATTTCCAGGCTAGAATCTAGAGGGAGCGTGTTCTAACCCTGGTCTGCCTGGCTGAGAAGAAGGGCTTAACCCCCAAAGTCTTCACATTCCAGGAGAGCCCTCATTCTGGGTTATGATGTTGTTAGAGTGCTCTTTTCCTGTGCCTTTTTAAAAATGAACAAACATAAAAAAACCCTAAATGGAAAACAAATCCCACTTCTAAGTTCATCTTGTTGCTTCTGAAGTTTTGAAATGATTTCTGGGATGGGAAAAATTATTTTTCTTCTCTTTCAGCTTTGCACCTCAGCACTCAGTCATGAACTTTGGATCCAAGATTTTGCTCTTGATGAATGAGCTCTCAGCCATAAAGACTGCTGTGAACTAGGCTTAAGGACTTTCCTGAAAAATGAAAAAAATGAAAACCAAAAGGCTAAACCACTGTTACCTTAGGAAACATAAGGAAGGAGAAAAATGAGAACTTTGCTCTCCTGCCTCTTCTGTAGGATTTTGTAATTAGTTTTTCAGCCAGGTTCTCCTTTTGCAGACACGGTCTGCTCCTTGAAAGGAAAAGTTTGAATTTTGACCTCAGATAAGAATGAGATGACTACTGTTTATACACTGCCTACTCTCAGGCAGCAGATACCAAGAGGCTGCTCCTCTAGGCTGCAAAGCTGCCAGAGAATTCATGATGATATCTTTACATAGGGCTGGATGAAAGTGAAAAATTTAAACCTTACAGATCAAGACATGATATGATCATCCCCCTCTGGGAAGATGCTGGGAAAAAAAAGTTCTTAGCAGCTGTTTAGTGTGCTATTAGAGTGTGCTCATGTTATGGTGATGAGTGCAAAATGGAAGAAACAATATAGAAAAGCAAAATGGGAATATTTGAGAATATTTTCCAAAGACACTTTGAAACAGACTACTTGGTAGTCAAAGTATACTGACGCTGAGCTTGTTGATTCCTATCTAAACCAGTGGAGCTTTAGTGTATGTGGGATTGAAAGCTTCTGGAATTCCATATCTAACAGGAAGGTTTGAGCAAAAGTATCTCTACTTATGTCCTAAGCAGAAGCAGCAGCATATAACATACAAGGGAGTAATTCTTGTCTGATGTGGAAGGAATTGGACACACTCAACTCCTGTCAGCTGCAAGTGGTGTCTGCACATGTCCTGTATTGATACAAGGTGTTGGTCGATATGTGCTTTCATATAAGCCTCAACAAATTAAAATGGCAGTGCTCTAGTGATACCTTCCTTAACATCTCTCAGAAACAGCTATCAAACCAACTATGAATATAGTTATATAAAGTGTATTCATGCTTTAATACTAATGAACCCTAGGCAAAACGTATTTTGAGAAGACCTTTCAAACAAATGTAGTTTATCTCAGTGTGGAAGTATTAAAGAGAACTCTGATGGAAAGATTGCTACAGAACAGAGTATTTGCTGGGTACTGGAGGGCAAAGGAAAAAAACCCAAAATCACACTTTTTCTGAATTATTTTTGTAAGTAGCTCAAATCTGCTTCTGACAAACTTTTCATAGATTGAAAGCATTTTTCATTCGTAGGTAATTTTGCTCAGTCTTTAAACTTTGAACATTGTTTTAATTCAGCAGGGACTGGAAGATGGGGTTCTTCATTTTGGTACAATAAACATGCTGTAACTACCCACTGTTTTCTGTTCCAAGCTCTCATAACTTTTGCTCTCTATGTGATGCTGTTTGCATATTAGCTACAGCAGACATAAAATAAGATGTTTAATTAAAAATGTTATCGGAGGTCCAACTTTAGTTCAAAGATCACATGTTATCAGAGATTCAGTACTTTGATACCACAGTAATAGGTACCTTAGAAATAGTCAGATGGGTTAGATTAGATAGTAATTTATTTTAGCTTGTTTGCTTTTTCTTAGTATTCGTTCCAGGCAACATGAACTACTAGAAGTTTTAAGAAGAAACAGTAATTTTAAAAGTAAAAAGTAAAAGACTTCCAGTTTCAACAAAACTGATCAAAAAATTATGGAAGTAGGATAATGAGACCTTTAGAATAAATATGACCAAAAGCATAATAAACATTGACTGGGAGCATAATCCTGAATGCTAACATAAATCTGTTTGTTGTAACAAACATTTAGTCTAATTTAATCTTTGAATGTATTACTGCCAGAAAGAATAGAATTTACAGGCTCTAATGTGTTGGTTACTTTTAAAATTCTGCTTTAACTATTGATGCTGATGGTGTCTCCTACTGAAAAGACCATTTTAATTATCGTTGTCATCCATCTCGGTGAAGTCTATGCATGTGTTTTGTTCAGAGATTGTTCTTTAAACTACTAAATAAGTCATATACTAAGATGGGAACACGAGATAAAATTATGCTACTTTTCTATCAGAGCACAACAATGGTGTGTGAATTTCAGCTCTTCTGAGTTAAGAGCTTGTGATACAATACTCAGAGGAAAGCAGAGGCAGTGCTAGCTCGTTCCCTGGCTGTGCATCTGCACAGCTAATGCTCCGGTCTTGCAAGGCATTAATCACTTCTGAAAAGATGCAAGAGCTCTCCGCTTCTAACCCACTCCATGGCAGTTAATGGAACTGGGTGCTGTGTATTTACCTGTTTACTTTTGTTTTACTTCTGAATTACTTCGATTTTTAGATTAAGTAATCTAAATGTATGTTTGGTGGAGAACAATATATTTTTTTGTATTCTTTCACACTTAGAAATGATTGTAATGGCTCTTCCGGCTAATAAATCACAACTAAGTTGGTTTCTAACGTATTTGAACTATCAGCCAGAATGTGCAGAATGTTATCAGTTTTCATGTGTTACAGATAGGGAAGGTGGAAAAGTGGTTTAAAAATGGTGTTGAGCCACTGCAAAGATTTTCCATTTGCTTCTCAGCCATTGCCTTTGTACAGTCTCAGGGTGACTGCATTTAAGTGGTAGGGAGTACAGTCTGCCAGGAGGGACACTCTGCTGAGCTTCCTTTGACAGTGATGGAACCCAAAAAGCTTTAAACGGGGCAAAGCACTGTGATTCCCCCAGAGAGACAACAAGGCTGAGCTCTGCCTCCTGTTTACCAACCCCAGCAATATCTTCACAAAGACTTTAAATGACATTCCATTTTTTCTTACCCCAAATTGGCTTTGGAAACACAGCAGGCATGCAAATGAACATATGAAAGACTCAGTCTAATTGCGTGTACAGTTTTCAGAACTGCATTACTTTTCACTATCTAAAAAAGTGCAAGTGAGAAAGCAAATACTGGTAGGGCAGGGATGCATTTTCACATTGCAAATTTAGTGTTGGCAGAGATACTTGTGGGTCCTAGCCTAGGAGCCAAAATTTGGTACTTGGATTCAGTTCTTGTGAATAAATGCTATTTTTAGAAATGAACTGAATTGAAAAATCCTTATTTTCCATGTAAATGCACATCTTGTTTAAATTCAGAGGCAAAAAAATCCTGGGGTTAAGTGTAAGACCCACAATTCTATTTGCATGTTGAGTAATTCAGACTGTAATAGATGCTTTGTCATGTTAAGGTTAGGTCTTTCCTGTGGCTGTTCAAGTGGGCTCTAAAGACTTTTTAACATGTTGCAGGATATTAAAGGGGGGAAGGTTTGACCTACATCCATTTTTTTCAGGCCCACTTCTGTAGGTTTCATCACACTTCCCGTGTCTTGCAGGTGGGACATTGCTGAGGGCAGGATAGGTGCCCAATTGCCTACATACAATTTCATCAGGAAAGGTATATGATTTATTGCCCTGTAAAAGGTTTTGACGTGAAGCCTGTGAAAAGCACTATATAAATGCCAATACAATATAAAACGTCACACAAATACTTTACTCATTAATTCCGACCCCGTGCTTTTATACTGGAGAGAAATGGGAGTGAAATATGAATGTGTTCCTTATGCTTTAAAGGGAAAAATAGGTTTGTGGATTTTATAAAGGCTGATGTGTTAACCTGCCTCTGTGGTTCTTTTAAAGACAAGCAGAAAAAACTCACTCACAGTAACACCGTGAATGAAAGCAGATAAAGCACCAACAAAGGAATTTTCCATGTTTGTGGTCATGATCCTGCTTTCACAACACAAATGGATTATTTCATTTTTTACTTCTAAATTTCATTTGTTTTAGTGCTTCTATCTAGAAGCCTTTCTGCCATCACTCCTATACATTTTTTCCCCTTATATTTTGTCATATTATGCTCTTCAAACAGATCAATAACCAATGCTTCATGGGCCTTCATGGCATTGGACAGGACTGTTTCAGAATGTGGCTTCAGCAAAAGAAAATGTTCTTCGTGGGAGTGTTTTACTGACCCTTGAGAGTCAAACAGTGCTCACTGCACCATGTTTGGTGCATTGCCCCAAGGGGACAACGGATCCTCAAAGCCCAAATCTCACCATTTCCCAGTTCCTTCCTTCTGGGAAGCCACTGTGGAGAGGCAGGAAGGAAGGGCAAAGTAATGGGAGATACCAGAAAACCCCTTTCATCTTCTGCTGGGTTTATCCATCCTTGCCCTACTGATTTTGGGCAGTGGGAGCCAGCCTAGCCCAGTTGGTATAAATCACAAGCCTCTTGTGTCTGTTCAGCTGAGGATCTCTCACCTGTGACCCACCTGCCTAGTGGGGTTTCAGTGTTTTTAAATGTTCATTCATCAGCTTTAACTATTACTGAGTACCAAGTAAAATTTACTCCATTCCCTTCTTTTAATTTCAGGTTGCTTTCCAAATTCCTTCCCTGTTCTATGTTTCTCCATGATATTGATTATTTTTATTTTCACTTTTAATAGGATGTTTGCTTCCTACTGATCTCTGCTGACATTTTTCCCTTTTGATTTGTAGTACTATTAATTCCCTCTGCTCAATGTTTTGTCTACATCCAGAACATGTTTGTTTTTCTCTAGTGGCCTCTAATTACTTTCCCCCTCTTCCTCTTTAGTTTTTCCAGTTACTTCTTCACTGATGCTCCTTTAAGAGCAAGACATACTTGAGTTAGCCTCTTGAGGATATATGACTTTTTTGGCCAGAAAGCGATGTAAATGTTGGAAAGGAGCTTGGTTGAGAGTATTAATTACACCTCTCTTTGTTAAATTAAGTAAATTTGGTAAATGAGTGTTTTGGTTAGTTAGTATGTTAGTTAGTTCTGGTTAGTTAGTATGAGTCCTGCTGCATGTTTGGGGATGATACTGCATCACAACCTACTTGTGGGACAGGAGGCAGAGCCAAGCCAGTCCTGCTGTGACACCTTAAAAGAGAGTCCTCCAGCTCCTGGGTCTGCTGAAGCTTCTCTCTGTTTCAGGAGAAATTAACCCTGCTCTTTCCACCCAGCCTTCAATTTTTCTGGTTTTCTTTCAGTCTCAATGCTAGGGAAGTCCAAGTCCTTCCTACATCTAGAAACGAGTTCTACTTCACAGTTGGTGCCTTGTATTTCATGGGAAAATATTCTTAGAGCAGCGTTTTCCTTGATGCCCTGGTGTTCTGCACCATCTCTCAACCTAGGAATACCTTTCCCTCTTCCCCCCGGGCTTTCTCCGTGGCACTTTCCCTGAGGACAGCATCATTCCAGACCTGTTGGAAGTTCAGAGCGATCCCTTAGCTTCCCGGCAAAGGCCTGTACCAGTCCCTAGATTTATGTCCCACTAAAACTCGCCTTTTTCTTACTGTCCCCCTGCCTGGCGCTCGGCGCCGTCTTTATCCCCGCGCTCCCCGGGACCGTTCCCGCGGTGCCGTTTCTCGGCCGCCAGGGGGCGCCGCAGACCGCGGGGTGCCGCGCGGGGAGGGGGCAAGCGCGCAGGGACCGCGCAGCTCCGCGGGCACCGCGGCTCCTCCCGCCAGCGAAGCGCTGCGTGGGCGCGCAGTCAGTCAGCTGTGGCTTTCTCCTCAATGACGGGTCGAGTAACATGAACGGGGGGCGGCGGCATTTCCCCCACCCCCAAAGTCAGAACAGGGATGCTTTTTGTGCAAGGGGGTGTACGCACAGCGCAAAAGAGGTGAAAGGGGGGGAAAAAAAAAGAAATCACAGTAGGTTTGTTAAGGAATCCGGTAAGTTATAGGAAGCAAAATTAAATGTCTGGTGCTTACACGACGGCACGTTTTACAAGGGAGAAGGAAACTGTGCAGAAAATGCATGGGCTTTTATTGTTGGTTTTCATTGCCTGTATTGTGGTGGATGCTTTATGCTACGGAGAGCAAATTTAATTGAACCAGATCGTTGATTTCATATAGTAGGGGACATGGGGTGTTGTGGGGTATTTTGGTTTGGTATTTTTTGTTTGGTTTTTTGTGGGGTTTTTTGTGGGTTTTTTGTTTGTTTGTTTTGCTTTGTTTTTTGTTTTTTTGTTTTGTTTTGGAGTTAACCGTTTCGGACGCTAGAGGAAGGCAGGACTGGGCTTCGAAACCTCCGAGTTTCGAGCCAGCAAATAAAAACACGTTACATAAAAACAAACACTGAGCCCGGTTATCAAAGTCTCAATCTCTCTCTATTATTTTCCCTTGTATTTGGTGACTTTTTTTTTTTTTTTTTTTTTTTTAATCACATCTGTCGTTCCCAGCCTTTCCCAGGACTGCAAAGCAAAGTGGACAGCTTCCATGTGACCACCTAGTACAGGAGGCATTTTCTACTGGGAAACTTTGGAGTGGTTTTCTCCTTTCCTTTGCTTCTGAGAACGAAGAAAAAAAACCAAAAAATCCCCAAATCAACAAAAAAAGAAATAGTGAAATCTTCCCAGTGATTAAAGTCTCCGCGTTTGTCTTCAGACTTATCGGGTTTATCCAAACTTTTGTATGTGTGTACCCCCCTCGCTCCCCCCCCTTCTGTGCATTTGTAAAGTAGCCCCATCTAGCAATGATAAATATCCCTGTTGATCACTTGATTGATTACCTCTCGGAAAGGTCACGCGGGCTTGCAGTAATTTCCTTTTGCCTAAGGCTCCCTTTTCACTTTTACTCCCGCACGACAGCTCCAAGTATACAGGATCTTTATTTTTGATTTTTAACCCCTAAATAGCTCCTCGAAAACAATGCATTGGTGAAAAGAAGGAGGGAAATCAGCCGGCGGGTCCGCGCTGCCCCAGCCCTCGCCGCGCTCTCCCGGGGTGGGTTTGGGGAGGGAGAGCCTCCCTCCCCTGCTCTCCTGTGGACTGAGAATTCGGATTTAAACAACCAGACAAGCTATTAATTTACCCATGCTACCCAGGGTCCTGAACCCAATTAATTTCTAATAATTACAGCCCAAGGGGGCTGGAGAGATCCCTCTGCCTCTTTCTAGACTTGCCACTTCGCGGCAGCGGGGTCAGCATATAATAATAAAGTGTATATTTTGAAAGTGATCAGCAGAACAGTGAGTTATTGCAATGAATGAAAATTGTTTCCATTTTGGCTAATTGAGCCCGTGGCTGAAAGCTGGAGTTCTGAGACTAAATAAAGAGGACTGTTTCATTTCAACGTGGACTGGAAATCCCTGCATAGCTTTTCTGTCGCCCAGCAAGAAGCTTAATTTCTTAACAGCAAACCTGAAATCAAGCGTTGGGTAAACAGTATTAATAATTGCATTACAATGATTAAATTAATCTTACTGGTAGCTAGGAGAATATAGATTGAGATTGAATAACGCGATGTAAAGTTCACTGCACAAAGACAATAGCACAACAAATACCTCGATGAAGAATTCCAACTTTTCTCCAAGTAGGCTGCGGGGCTTGTTCAATTATAATGTAAGGAAGAGAAAATTTCCTGTTACGGGGAGTGCACTGAAACCTGTATGTGAGGGGATGTTTTTGGTCTCCCAGCCTGCATTAGAAATAGATTTAATTTCACTCCTCAAAAAAAAAAAAAAAAAAAAAAAGACCAAACAAAAAAAAATAAACAACAAACCAAAACCGAACAAAACAACAAATCCCAAACAAAACCCAAATGTAAATATTTCTTTCTGGCCGTGGATCTGCTGAAAACAAATCCGTATCCTCGCGGTTAGCTGCTTCCACCCGGGAGGGAGTGGAGGCTGCCGGAGCGGAGGAGCCTCCCCGCACGAACGAAACGGATTTCCCGGGGGGGTGGCCGGGACCTTTACGGGAGGGGGGCGAACCTGGCGGGGTTGAGGTGGGGGACATTGTGGGCCGCGGAGCGGGCGGCGTTCCCCGGGCGGACGACTCGGCACCTGCCAGGCTCCGGGGCCGCTGGGACGGCGTTGGCAGGTGGCGGTGACAGGCGGGCGCGGCCGGGGTCAGGGCTGCCGGTCCGGGAAAACCCCATCTGCGTGCCCGGCCCGGCCGCGGGGCTCCCACGCCCGCTCCCCGCCGCGCCGGGCTCGACCGCCCGGGTGACAGCGGGCTCCCGGGGCAGGGGAAAGAACGCGCACCCCTGCCTGGACTGTAGCTTTGCCGGGGTCTCAGTTTAAACCGGGGACTAATAGGCGCGGGGACAGTTTTGCAAAGTTCACGGGTGTTTTCCGTTCTCCCGAACGAAGGTCGGTGCGGGGAACCGGTTTGGGGACACCCCGATGTGGCGCCGCGCCGAGAGGCGATGACTACGAGAGAGGTTTAGGGTCGGGTGGTGTCGGTCCCCCGAGGGCAGTTCCGGGCCCCGGCCCAGCTCCGCGCACACCCCACACATCTCCCACGCACCCGGGGGCCGGTGCCCGACAGCCCCAGCCCTTCCTCCTCCGGAGCAGAGGTGTCCAGCTCTGCCCGGGACATCCCGGGCTGGGCACCCCGAGAGGTACGAGGGGTCTGCGGCCAGGGGAGGCCGAGTCTGGTGCGTGTGCGCGTCCTGCCCTCCTGCCCCTCCTGCTCGGGGCGGGTGTCAGATGTACCCCTGCATGGATGCTTGGGAGCTGGTGGGGTGGGGACTCAGCTGTTGCTTGACCCTGAAAAATAAATAAATACAGTTTGCACATTAAAAATAACCATGGGTAGCAA
This sequence comes from Heliangelus exortis, assembly GCF_036169615.1. NCBI lineage: Eukaryota > Metazoa > Chordata > Aves > Apodiformes > Trochilidae > Heliangelus > Heliangelus exortis. Next base: position 22,045,571 of record NC_092430.1, read on the forward strand.
GGTCGGCTCCGCAGAGCGGGTTCAAGTGCTTGCGCCTATCCGCCTGGCGTTTAGGGGAGCAGCGGGGAATACGCGTTGCCTCCGCCCCACGGCCCGGGCGCGGAAACTGTCACCGGTGGGGTGCGGGGGGGAACCGCTGGAGGCCCCAGTCCTCTGCACTGGCAGACAAGGGGCTGGGGAGGGGGCGGGGGGTTAAGGGGAAAGGAGCGATGCTGAAGATTTTATTGAAACAAAAAAGTTAAGCAGCGTGTATGTACTGGCGCAGCCCCGAGTCTGAAAGATTGTAATTTTCTTTTATGGTGTCTGGCAGGATTTGCAACAGATATTAATGGGAACATAAATAGCGCATGGAAGGTATTGGACAAAACTGTTTAATGCAAGGAGGTTGTACCAGAGGAAAATCTATATGTAGTTTGGATTGATTCATACCTCGGACACAGCCATCCCCTAAAGGAGTTCCCAATTTCTGCGCGCTCCTTCTTTGATTGGCAAACCCTATAATTAAAACAGATTAGAGTGGTCGGTGTTACTGTTTTAAAAAGCCTTTTTTTCTGCCCAACTGCTGGTGGCTGAGCCGAGTTCAAGGTGGGGAAAAAGTGTGTGCGCGGGGAAAGCGCGCAATTGAGTAGTAGGCATTCGTAATAAAACATATAATCAAATTATATCTCTCTGTATATACACAGAGATCTAGAATATTTGTGGCCGGGGGAGAAGGAACTATTTAAATGTTGCACAGACTCCAGAACAACATTAATAACCCTTAAAAAAATACAAACCAAACCAAACAAAAACCCAAACCAAGCAAAAAAACCAACCAAACAAAAAACCCCAAAACACCAAAAGGGTAGAAAAATATGTAATTTCTTCTTCCCCCTCATGCCCCCCCCCGCCCCGGCGGGAGCGCAGATGTCCCCCGCTATAACCCTTCCCGGCTGCTCAGGCAACGGAGCGGCGGCGGCTGCCCGCCTCGGCCCGGCCCGGCCCGGCCCCGGTGCCGGCTGTCAGGGTCCCCACCGGCGGTGATGGATCGCTGCAAACTTTTTTTTGGCGGCGCTGAAATGTTGAAGAGCGGGGGGGAGCCGCCCGTGCGCATGTGCGAAGGTGTCCAAACTGACAATGCTGGAGAGATAGCGAGCCGGGATTGAGAGAAAGGGAGAGTGTGTGTGCGGGAGAGGGAGAGGAGAGAGGGAAAAGGGGGAGCGAAAAAAAGGAGGAAAAGCTCCGGGAGGAAAAAAATAAAAAAGCCCCCCCGCCCCCCCAACCCCACGCCAGCATCGGCCGCGGGACTGGCAGCATGCGATCCAAAGGCAGGGCGAGGAAGCTGGCCGCAAGTAGGTGCAATACCCCTTTCTCTTGGCTTTTCACCCTCCCTCTCTGCCATGTTGCATAGACATGTCTGATGCGGCGCGGAGCTCGCAGGCAACCTGCAGCATCCCCCGGTCCCCGCCGGCGCCCGCCGACCCCAACCGAACGCCTCGACTCGGCGGGCGACGGCGGGGACCGGGAAGGGGGGGGGGGGGGAGTCCGTCGAGCGGAGCTGGTCTGGGGGAGGTGGGGAAGGAGTTGAGGAAAAGTTCAGTGGCGAGCGCTGGAAGTTGCTGCTGCCGGGGGCTGGAGGGGGGGGGAGGGGGTCGGGAAAGAAGGGGGGGTGTAAGAGGCTCCGGGCCCTATAGTGGGCGCTGTGGGCTGTCTGCAGGGCTGGGGGCTGCGAGGGGGGGAATGCGTGTGGGGAGTGAGTGTGCGTGTGCACCGAGGGGCAGCAGCAGCCCTGCGGGGGAGGCGGCCAGCCCCGGGAGCAGGTAGCCGGTGCGGTGCTACCGGGGATACCCCCCCTCCCAACCCACCACAAACCCGGCAAAACCGCCAGCGGGCTTGTGCCAAAAAAACACTGCCCCCCCCCCCCGCAACCGAACCGTGCGTGGGAGCGGGGCGTGCGTGGGGGGAACGGCGACGGAGGATGGGAACACGGCCGGGATGCCCGGGGATGGGGAAAGAAGTGCTTCCCAGCTTGCCGTAGTCACCCGCGAAAAGTTGATGTTAATGCTGTAATTTCAGGCGCTTTTCCAGCACTATTTTTTTATACAGTTTGGCCGCCCCAAGGTCTCTGTTCCGCGATGCGAGGGCTCGGCCGTCCACACGCAAAGCTCGACTTATTTAATTATTTGTCTTATGTTCACCCCATCTGTTTCTCCTTTGTGATAGGGATCTTTGCTTTTAACTGCTGCAGCGTTGTTTTTCTTTTCTTTTATTTTTTTTTTTTTCTTATTTAATTTTAAAATAATTTTTTAAAAAGAGGGAATCAACAACAAAACTTCTCCAGCTTTCGCTACCTATTTTAATAGCAGCTGATGTCTTTATTTTCTCTGACACATCTGGGCTAGTTTCATTTGATACCCATGGCGATGGCAACTCACATTCCCGAGTGAAAAAAAAAATGGACAGGCGAAAAAAAAAGTCAGACGAAATGTTGCATAAGTTGCGTGACGTAAAAAGCAGATGCTTATTTACTCTTTATTTGTGAAGGGGGAAAAAATAGAGGAGCGTGGAAAAGGGGAAGCGAAAGATCTCTTCGAATCACCATTAGCTTTTCTGTGAACCTTAACAGTAACAGCAGCATCCTGCATTTGATTAGGTGATTTTAAAGTGAATAATCCTGCGCCCACAATTTGAAAACAAATATGTTGTTAAATCTTCAGGTTGCTATCCCTACTTTGGAGTTAATTATGGAAACAAAATCTCACGTCCGCGACCAAATCCGTCACTTTTCCTTGCCTTTCCCTTGCTTTTCTCGCAGCGCAGCGATGCAGGGCTGCTCCTGCCCCTGCTCCGCGGGCGACATCCGACCGTCTGTAAAGTTTCTGCTCTGAGCCGCGCGTCTTGACTTTCGCTGCAGCAGCAGCAGCACTTCCCCCCCGCCCCCCGACAGATGCGTTACATTAAATAATCCTTCGGTTACAATTTGCTCATAGAGGGAATAGTATTTAAAAAGCTAGATTATTTTATTTTAATTTTTGTGCGTGTGTGTGTTTTTCGAAAGGCTTTTCCCCCTCGAAGAGCGTCTCAGTTTCATGGCAAGTGGAAGGAGGGTTGGAGGCAACCCTTGCAATGTAGTCGTTCGAGAGGAAAAGTTTGCAGCTTTTCAGTACTCTCTGGCTGGACTGGGAAGAGAAAACATTTTGTAGCCTTCACCCTCTTACTTTGAAAAGGGTAGAGATAGGGATGAAGCGCACTTATTTTATCATTTCGCTCCTGCTGCTCTGCGCGTGAAATAAAAATCGCCCCGATTGTGTGACTGTCGCTGATACCCAGGAAAGCTTTTTCTTCTTAATTATGGGAGAAGACCTGAAGCACACATTTCCTGGACCTGAATGTAAATTGCTAAAAAATAATTTTTGGGCTTTGTCCCCACAACCCTCCACCAAAAAAAGAGAAAATTTAAAAAGAAAAAGAACAAAAGAATTCAGAATAAAAAATATTTGCCACGCAGGGAATAGCTAGTGATTCTTTAAATGTCCAGCTGTAAAAATATGAGAGAAGACACGCTGAAGTCTTTCTCCCTGCCACGCTTTCGGGAGTCTACTGGTGCGGTGAGGGGTGCGGGGAGCGGTGCGGGGCCCGGGGGGGTGCGGACCCAGCCGCCCGCAGCCGCGCTGCACCTGCGGGGGCATCCCCGCTCCGCGCAGCGCCGGGCCAGGCCCCCGGCCCTAGGGGCAGTCGCTTTTCCACTCGGGTGGGTTTGTGCCCGCCTGGTGAAACCGTATCCCCGAATAACCCCCGCCCCAGCACGGGCCGCCGCAGCCGGCCCGGGGCAGCCCCCAGCCACCCAGTAGCCTCATAAAGAGACAGAAGGTGATCAGATTAGGGGAACACACGTGAATAAGGAGGCACTTGTTACTTTTACACTTTATCACCACTTTTTTACAGGCAATTTAGTGCAGTCAAGGTAGATCCAGATCCCTCTAACCATCTGAGATAGTAAAATAACACTTTCCTAAGTTTCAGCAGGCTTTCCTGCGCCTGTAATTTGCCTCAGTCTAGTACTTAAAAGGCTTGATTGAAAAACAGAGCCGGCAAGTTTATTTGCCTGTTTAAGACTCTGTCCGGGAATTTGTTTTCGAGCAGGGAAATGTTTGCCATGTCCAGGCTGCCGGCCTCTCGGCGCGGCTGTTTATTTGCCATCTCTTTGCCATCACCTCTGCCTCACTGCGCCTTTATTGCCGCCGGTGCTCGGTGTCAAACGCCCCCCGCGCCCCCCGGGGGCGGCAGCGCGGGCGGCCGCCGGCACCGCGGACACGGACCGCCCCGGGCACCGCCACCTCCCCGTGTACGGGGAGTACGTAGAGTACGGCTACTGCCCGGCACCGCCACTGACACCGGGCACGGCTCGGCCCGGCGGCGCCGCTGGCACTGTCCCCGAGGGGTTCCTACGCGGCCGGTGCCTGCACGATGGCTGCGGGACGGGAGAGACAATCCCATTATATGCCGGGCGTATTTCCACTAGGCACTTCATTAACTCTTTTCAGGGTGGAGTGCGGACGTTGGGCTTTTCTTTCCCTCTTTCTGCCTTTTTTCTTTTTTTTCCTCCCTTTTTTTTTTTTTTTTTTTTTTTTTTTTCCCTCTCTCTTTCTCTCTCGCTTTTGTTTCTTTCTTTTACTTTTTTCTTTCTCTTCTTCTCTCTTCTCCTTCTCCTCTCTTTCCCCTCTTTTCCTCTCTCTGTCTTTCTCTGTGTTCCTCTCTCTCCCACTGTCTCTTTCTCAGGGTCAGCAGTCACCAGTGAAGTTGGGACCAACTTTGCAGTGCTGCGATAGGCGATGCCGCCTGGGGCCGAGCTCTATGGTGCCTCCCGGCTGCTCCGTGGCCACACTGAGCCGGCCGCGGTGCAGGGCAGAGAAAGGACACAAAGGAAAAGGACAGTCCGAAAGGCGAGCTTGTTATTAATACAGCCCTGCCTGTAAATGAAAAATGTAACCCTTGTTAATTAACGTTGTTTACACGGGGTACAAGAAACTTAAGAAATGTTTCTACAAAGGGGAAGGAACTGTTTACAAAACTCTTTCAAAAGTGTGACATATTGCTGCAGTTCCAGCACTAAAAAGCCAAACACACTTACACGCCTTTGAAGTTGGCTGGCTGAGGCAACATTATTTGACTCGGATTCAGATATTGCTTGTAGGTATAACTAATGGCTTTTACCTAGTTAGTGGGCTGGGAGGGGCGAGGGCCTGGGCGTCGTGGCCATTGGGTCCCTCTAGAGAGCTGGGGCTGGCTCCCTGCCAGCTCTGTACAATGTCAACATTGAATATTTGAATTCCCAGACTCTATTTAACAACTTTCTAAATAAATAAACTCATTGTGTGTCTGTGTTTAAAATTATTTCACCTCTTTCATGAAAGCTACAGCATCTTATTACACTGGCCTCTCGGGCTGCTTTTCCCCTTTTTCTTTCCAAACAAACACAAACGGAGCTGAGCACAGGGTTGGGTTTTTGTTTTTTTTTTTCTGCCTCATATCTCTGCCTCTCTTCCCTTCTCATTTTCTGTCTGTCTCCTCGTGAAGCACAAGTGGAAGCTGCTCAGACATCCCACGATGTCCTTAGTGGGACGGCTCTGGGCACCCTGCTATCTAATCAGAACTAAAACCAACGCCAGGTTCACCGAGTCAGTTAAATATTAATCATTTCTAAAAGGAGGCCCATGTGAGTGCCATTGCTGCCGCAGTGCCCTGTACACACTCAATCATTTTGGCTGCTGTACCATAGGCAGGCTCCAGGGACAGCTTTCATTGTTGTTGCCATAAATGGCTATTAGTGTTCATATTCACCTATTCACCTAGTTATTTAAGTGCATGTAAGTGTGTATGTGTCTGTGCTTACTGTATATGTGTATATACATGTGCTTGCATGTATGCCTTTCTGTTTATGTCATGGAGGTATATGTAAAAAATACCTCTCTATATTTGTGCACATACAGAGAGGAAAGCAGGTAAATATGTTTGATAGCTGTGGTTGTAATTAATGTATGTACTGATTTAGAGAGGGAATGTATAGGCTGCTGGGGTCTTGCAGCCTGTGGACTCTGACTCTACATCCACACAGACTCTGAAATGTTGTGGATGTTTTGGAAACACAGAATCTATTTGTGTTCCCTGGGTTGCTTCCGAAATGCACTAATTGTGCACTTGCGTGGTGGCAGTATTCATTATAAGATATTCATTGACTTCACCTGTAAGTAAAGGTGTCTGGACAGACAAGGTGTTTCCGGCTGTCCTGGGGAGCACAGCTCCATGATAAAGCCATCCAAGTTGCTAAAGAAAAAGTAGAATGAATTTTCTGCCAGGACAGGTATGTGGTGTGGTAGGATAAAGGAAAACATCAGTGCTTGCTCTGGCCCAGGGTGGATCAGGAAAGAGCAGTGGGAAAGCAGATGGAGTTTTATAAATCTCAGCTAATGAAGACTTGTGCATAGAAATTGCCTTGCTTTGCAGTAAACCACTTTCTACACAGATGTACTTTGGAAGGGCTTGTTCAGGCACTTAAGTTTCTGACCAAGAATTTGTAATATTCTTTTATTTAAAATTTAACTAGGCTTACTGTCATTTTTTGAGCAACCCAGTGCTCTTTTGCTGTAACTTAATACATGCAGTTTTACATCATTTGAGTCTAGTTAGGCAAGGAGTAGCTTATAAAGAGCAGAAGGGTGTTTAATTGCAGATGGCTTTTCAAACTAGCAGATATAAGTGAATTGTCATATTATCCAGGAGACAGAGCTAGAACTGGACAAATGCATATTAAAATGCAGTTTATATTTTAAGTAGTGAAGGTACTTAACCAGTAAAACAGTTTACTGAGAGCTGGGTAGATTTCAACATCACTGGAATTCCTTTGTCTTAATTAAGGTTGGCTGTTTTTCTAAAAAGATATGAGCTAATCCAAACAGGAATTAATTTAGGGAATTCCTGTAGCCTGTGTTATACAGGGGGGGCAGACCAGACCACTCTTCCTGGTTTTATAATCTATGCACCTAGTTAAAGCAGTTCCATTTCATATGGAGATCTAGACTCAAGGTTGGGATCACAGGAATGCACCTAAAAAAACCTAACCGACCACTAAGAAAACTGTCTTGAGCCCAGACAATGCAGAACCAATGTCTGGCTTGAAGTCTGAGCAGTGCCGCAGGTGTCCCCAGAGCCATCCTGAGCTCAGGGGTGGTCCTGTCTTTGGATTTAAGAGCAAAGGCAATGATGGGTTTAGCAAAGATGGGAAGGGGGAATAGGATGTAAACGCTGGGGTTAGGATGCAAAGAAGGGGGACTGGGGTCATAGAGGCACAGTTACTGCTCTGCAGTGCCTTTCCCGTGGCTTCTTGGCATGTCAATGTGCAATTGGCTACTGCTGCAGTTCTTAGCAACCAGACCAGGATCCAGACAAGACCAATAGAGATCATGACCAATACACATCAGAAAGCACCTCCAGGCCCCACTTTGCTGCAGGGGGTGCTGGAGAGAGGTGTTTGCTGACAGATAAACTCAGCTAAGAAACAGTGAGGTGGGGTCAGGGACAGGTATAAAAGAGAAGCTAAAGAGAAGTGCATGTTGTTATCCCCAAGACACTGTCTCTCTTTGCATTGCCATTTTAAATCACAAAATTAAAATGCTCAGGGTATAAAGCAATGCTACCTGATCACTCATCGATCAGGCATGATCAATGTTCCCTCCCTTTTGTTTGCATTTCCAGGCTATAGTGAGGCATTGCCTTCTCCAGTACTGCTGGAAGGAAAGGCAGTCACAGAGCCATGTGGAAGGAGGGAAGCTAGTCTGCAAAAAATATTGTATTTGGTGCTAAATATGTTACAAAGAGAAAGAAATGTGAGCTAATCCAGCAATAGGAGCTGGGAAGTGAAATACAATTCATTTTATTTCAGGGTTTAATATTGTGGTCTGTTTCAGTGAAGCATTATCTTTTAAACTAGGATATGTGCAACGACATAAAACCCCACTACCTTATGGGAATGTCAAAGTTTGATCTACAAAATAAAGGAAATTCAAAGTTAAAGCTGAAATGTACCACATGGCCTCTACGTCTCAGAAACAACAGGAGGCAAGGAAGTAGCTGAAGGTATGGGCTGCACTTTAAAAGGAGCCCAGCAACCACCAAACCGCCAGCACTCGTTTGCAGATACGCAGCACAGTTCGAGCTGGGATTTGTATTGACTAGAGAGAGACTGGCTCAACAAGAGCTGTGATGATCTTGAACCTTTTTGGAAATCTTGGCTGCTGTGTGATGAGCATGAGAGCTTTATGGTGGAAGGATTACAGGTCTGGGCTTGATTGTTTTCAATAGAAACATGCTGTCCCCTTCGACACCAACAGCTTTTGTTTAGAAAATTTTATATTTGAGCAAAATTTTGATTCAGGAAAGAGATAAACCCAAGTTATAGCTTTATTCCTTTTCTGAAGAGTTGCTTGGATGCCTGAATGGGCGCACTACTTTTTAGCCCTGTTGCAACTAAATTTAAATTGCCTGTAAAATAATCTGCAGAATGGAAACTGCCACAGAACCGTAGCCTTTGCTCCCTGACCCAAACCCGTATTCCATTGCAAAGCTGCACGCTGCTCTTTCGTGATTACAGCAAGTTAGAAACCAGAAGAGCAGGACTTCTATGAATAGGTTATTTTTGGCAATTGCATCACCAATTATGTATAAAATTTCAAAAAATATGAGTTCTGCCAGTTTGATCTCTGAGAAGGCTACAGAAAATGAAAGCTTTGAGACTGCTGTAACATCATACTATTTTGTCTATTAGATATCATTAGATTACGAGAATACTGAGACCTTCGTATCAACCAATCTAACACAATTTTCCCAGGTGGCTTAAATCAAAAAATTAGCCATAAATATATTTTGTATAATGCAATTTATTATGGATGTTTATTGTGTGCAGTGGGAAAATGTTTGGTTTCGGATGATCTTACTGTATAACATGTGCCCTACTGAAAATGTTTATACTGCAGCAGCCTGCAAAGGCCTCAGCTTAATTCTGAGAACGGCCGGGCTACACGCTCCGACAGCCACAGGAAGGCAGAGCCCTTCCCCTGGAAATTCAGTGGGGCAACAGCCTCTTGTATGGGACATGTGCAACAACAAAAAAACTTGGCAGTGGGGGAAGAACTGAACGCTGGAGAAAACTGGAGGGTATTTCTGAGCAATGTTTTTTACTAGGGAAAATGGGATTGAAATGATACTGTCTCCCAGCAGGTCCTGTTACACTGGGATGGTGGGCTCACCTATACCCTATGGATGTTTTGCCTCCTGCATCCTGTATTTTCTTAAGCCTCCTCTTGTTTCATCTGGGTTTGGCAAGTGGGGCTCTGTACTCACATCCACCCGTGGTTCCAGATTTGCCCTTCTGCAGTGAAGAGCAGAGGCTGCCCCAGCCCTAGGGACCTAGGAGTCCCTGTGATGGACAATATCCACTGTCTGCTGGGGGTGCTGCCACAGTGGGCTGATATCTTCAGAAAAACATCTTCTGCCCCCTCTCCAGTTCCTCTGCACAATGTTTGCATGCTGGAAGGGGTGAAATCATTCCTCAGTTAAAAAAAACCCTCAAAAACCTCCCCTGCCTCAAGCTCCTTCACACATGTATTAACACCAAACTGGCAAAGCCAATGGAAAAGGATTTTGCATTCTGGCAGCAGAGCTGGCTCAGTCCTCACTGTGGGCCTTATCCCAAAGCCACTGGAGCTGAAGGAGCTTGTACTGACTTCAACGGGCTTTGGATCGGGTCTGGGAGGAATCCACTTCCCTTCATCCTCAGGGGTGGGGGGTGTGTATTTATCAGCAGCTTTTGCTCTGTGGTGAGCCCCAAAATGTGATGTTGTAACAGATACCTGGATTTACATCAGTGTAAGTGAATTAGCTTGGCCCTGTAATCTGGTCTCATTTAGGAGTCATTTTAGCCATTACAATGAAATATGAACGCCGCTGATGGGGGGACTGTGGTGGCTTTACATACTTGTTTCCTGCTGTGCCCCATCCCTTCCCCATGCTCTCCATTTCTCCCATCAGTCAAGGACTGCTGGGGGCTACAACAGGCACTTGGGGGTGCTGGAGGGGTGCAGCACTCCTGGATTGTGCTGCAGGGCTCTGCGTCCCAAGGACTTTGGTTTTCTAAATAGCCTGAATTTGTACCTTCTAAACAAAGAGCTTTGCTGCTGAAAGGACCTGGTGCCTCTAGTAAACGCTCCATTTAATGGCTCCCAATTTCATCTCAGACAAACAGAAGGAATGTGAGAGACAAACACTGACCGCTGGAAAAAAATCACCCCAAACATATCTAAAACATGGCTTGAGTCAGTGGTGGTGCTTATATTTTTGATTTAAAAACCATTTAACATTTCCAATGTCTGACAGAAATGATTAACCTTCCCCTCTTGAAAACTCTTTACAATCTGAACTTACCACAGCACGTTTTATTTACTTGCACCTTGGTGAGGAATTAAGCAATGCTATTTGTGAGTTTTTAATCTTTCCCATTCTCTTTGTGTCTCTGCATAAAGGGAGAAAAGGGAACATATTGTATGAAAGAATTTTGAAGTGATGTTTCTATTTTCCTTTTTTTAGGCTCTTGATATATTTTTGGCTGCAGGGACTGGCATGGAATATTGGTCTAAGAATACACAACATAGAAAAGCAAAGGGACACCAGCTGTATCTGAGTTAACAGCACTGCTTTACACTTTTGCTGTTTCATTGTTATTGTATCATGACAATGGTTTTTCACAATAATGAGGACTTGTTAACTGTTAAGTGTAAACATTATTATCTATTTGCCCTGATTCTTACAGTTCATACAGTAAGCTGTATCTCAGTACTCACTGGCTGCCTGTGTAAGTGCTATTAAACATTTATGGTCCACCTGAATAATTACAATCCACGAGTTTGTGGTCCACGGTGCAATGGAAGTTACCAGATAAAGCTGATATAACTGAGATATGAAGCAGTTATGCATTAGGTCACTCCAGATGATGCAAATCAGAGAGATCTGATGGAATAAAACTGTTCAGTGTCTGTAATATCAGTGACCAGGCTCAGAAAGAGAGTAAAGGTGAAATTACCTATACAGAACCAAACCCTGAGTGAAAACAGAACCAAGACTGAGCCAGAAGGGGTGGCACAGAGTTAGACCCAGGCTGGGATGCAGCAAAGCTTCCTAACTGGTGCTTTCACCAGGCACCACGCTGAAGGATCAGCCATGGACCAAACCCAGAAGATTTATTTCCAACCTGACGTTATTATTTATTATGACTTGAATTAAAGCAGCGACCGCAGAACCCAGCCAGGACTGGATGCCTGTTGAGCTGAGAGCTCTGTGCAAACATGGGCAGCATGCATGGAACTTAGGCCCTAAAAAATGCAGATTAAAATTTGGGCCTGCTGCCCTATGTATGCAATTACAGCATCATTGAAGGGAGAAATAAAATCCTGAGGAGAAATGGTTGCTTTGAGGAAAATCCTTGGTGTTGATGTGGAGTGCTAAGCTTTCCGCTTGCACATAGGTGGATGTGCTTCAGCTTTAATCCCATCAGACCTCTTCCTCTGCTTGCAAAAGGCCCCCCTGGCTCCATTTTAGACCACTCTATTACTTTTGGCTGGGTCCTTAACCTTAGGTGATCAAGCTGTGTTAAGCTATGAGTATCCTTGCAGCATCACCCACTTGCTTTCAAAGAAAATAGCTCTGAGACTTGCTGGGAAGGAAGAGGGCAAAACCAGCAGATAATCCAGCCCCATAAAATCCCCAGGTTGTGGTTCCACCCTGCTTTCCATCCGGGTGCTACAAGAGGGACACAAGCAGTGTGGCTGGCAAGTGCCAGCAACCAAGGAGTCTCTCAAGCCTAGAAAGTTTATTAAGGTTCTTTTTAAGTCTGTGCCAATAAAAAGGGTCCACTCAACCTCTGAGAGAGGCTTCATAAGCTCAGTTTTATGTTCGGATAATTTGGAGCCAAACCATCACGGAGCTCACATACAGAAATACCCCGTGGAGCATCACAAACTGCAAAGAAAATATATCGAGGAAACAGGGGACTGATAATTTTATGGCTTTCCTTGGATTCAAGCAGTAAAATGGGCTTTATTTAGCAATTTCCTAACTTCTGATTGCAATTTTGTTACCAGTGCAACAGTTTTAGACATAATATTTTGTAAATAGGGAGAAATTGTAGAAGCCAAGCTACTATGGCTTTGTGCACAGCATAAGGACCTGCTGTGGGAAGCAGTGCTCTTGGTTCCCAAAATGCTGGATTTTTGCATCAGACCCCTGGGTAGGACATGGCAGCTGCACTCAGCTCTGCTACACGTTGACCCCAGTATGGCTGGGTAAACCCTTGGAAGGAATTTTCCTTTTAAATTGTTTGCATTTCTAATTTGAAATATGTTTAAGAGCCCTGATTTTTACAGATGAGGTGACTGTCACAATCTGAAGGCTCATCTTCCAAAACAGAGTCTAATCAAATCACTTATCCTATAGCCTTTTGCCCAAAAAATGTGTGTGTAAATTAAAGTTCAGAATTCCTTTGATAGAATTTACAAGACAACTCTCTACTGTTCCCTTCTGACATGAATAACTATTTTACACTCAGCATGGTTCATCTTTTAAAAATCTATTTAACAGTGTAATAATTCACACCCATTCTTTTTTGGGAAGTAATTTAGAGAATAAAAATTAGATGTAGCTGGGCACTGGAGGGAATACTGCTGATACATGCAACAACTCAAAATGTTGAGGGAAATGATTATGGGTATGGAAGAAGATGCCATCTTGACCTTGGAGGTTTGTTTATTAGACACTAAGTCACCAGCATTTCTTCTTCCAGTTGTAACTGGTCTGAGGACTCAGTATAACCTTAAAAGCACTTTCTGGGGTTTTAAACAGAATTCAGACCTCATCCATACTCAGTATTATTTATGTAGCCTGAATGAGAAAAGGGAATGCAGAGACCACTGTGGGAAAGGAAAAAAAGGGAGGAAAAGCTAGAGAAAAAGGAGTACTCATTCTGATGGCTGTATTTCTTTTTCAGCTTCTGGTGCCACAGAGCAGAGGGAATGAGAAAATATTTGATGTCTTTCTACCCACTTTGTTTATTCACCCTGTGTGTATGATAGCCAGTAACCATCAAATTTGTCCTGCCAGCCTTCTGTATTTCACTGGAAGTAAAGGGCTGTCTCTCTCTCTATGTCACCAGCCCCAGTTGCTGTCCCAGCATTAAACCATGACAGCTAGCACTGGAAATAAGATGGAAGTGACTGGACAGTAGGCAGGGATGGATGCGGGAGAGGACTGGGAGATGGGATGTGCCTGATGGATTGCCATCAGACCCCCGAGCAAATGGAGGCAAACAAATCAGCTCTGCTGGCACCTTTCTGCAGAGGAATATTAAAGTAACTCAGGACATCTGATTTAAGAGATGATCATTGTTTTTCAAATACTTAATAGGCCCTGAACAAGCTGTTCTCCACAGTTTCCTCTCCCCAGTACTATACCAGTTACATATATATATACAAATACACATATATATACATATATACAGGAGCTCAGCAACTTAACATGGCTAAATAACCTCCACGCATCCTGACCTCCTGTTTAGTCTCCTGTTCCAGAGGCTCAGTGTGTACTAAGGTGCTGGGCTTACTGTTCAGGTCCACATATTTCCTTTGGGTTCTTGCTCTGCAGAAATAGCTGTGCTCTGCGGGTCGGTGAAGATCCAGTTGAAGCCTGTGAGGGCTGGATGGAGCAGTGTTGCTTTAGGCTCCCTGCCTGCAGAGTGACATATCAGAAGCAATAAGTCTGAGCCTGAGCTGATGTCTAACAGCATTGGAGAGCAGGCTGGAAGGCTGAACTTCTGCAAAAATGAAAGCAAGGAATTTAACAGCAGTAAAAAAAGAGGTTAAGGAGAGAACAAAAAGGAAAGGAAATAAAAGTGATATGAATGGCTAGAAAAACAGCTAAGTCCGAATATTAAACCTCTGCTGCTGTATTTTGACATTGGACTGAGTTAATAGAAGTACACATTAAGATGGAAGAGGGTACTTAATTATCTGCATCATTTTGATATAGAAAATATTTTAGAAAAAGATACTTTCTGTGTATTCCAATCTGCCAGTAGCTTGAAGACTTAGTCTGCAGGAGTCTAGCAAGAGAAAGTATGTTTTACTGGTGAGATTTTCAGCCAAACTCTCTCAGTCTTGGAGTTTCTTCTCCCTTTCTTCTCCAAGATACCTTTCTCCCGACTGTCAGAGGAGCAGAAGCAGACAGCCCTTTCCCCAGCCCATCAGATGTGGCCTGCCCAGCCATACCTCCTGTCAGCCACAGGAACCACACAGATAGTGCTGGCTCGGAGGGGTTTTTTTATCCCTTAGCACACTGAAGGAACAGCCCCAAAGCACACAGAGCTAAACCTGATGTAAAACTGGTGTGAGGCTAGAACCTGCTTTGGCAGAGGATGGACTCAATGGGGCTCTGCTGGCTGTTTGCCTTGGGATCTGTCCAGAGTGGGGAAAAAGTAGATACAGGGCAGTCTTCACTCTGTCAAGGTTTTTTCTAACCTTTAGAATTTAAAAGCAGAAAATATTTACAGTTCTTTAAAGTAAGGATTTTTCTCTCCCTTTTGGATCTCTGGAAGTTCCTGGGGATTGTGTTGTTCCATGAGCATCACTTGTTTCAGAACACAGGATCATGGTGAGACAGCCCTCTGGAAATATCCTTCTACACTTGCTTTCATGGCTGTGTAACAGCATTATTTTATTTATCCATCTCTCATTCTACTTCTCAATATACAGAATTTCAAGACTATCCATCACTCACTTTTATATTTTCTAGACCTCAGTGCCATTATCACTTTTTAGGATATCTTTCCAGTATTACAAGTACACTGATCCTAGTGGTTTTCAAAAAATAAGTATATAAGGTCTTTGAAAAACTTTGTTGAGATGTGCAATACCAGCTGAAGAGAAGCAAAAGATTAGACTGGAGTTATGTCATTACTGCCTTCCTGAGCATTCAAGTGAGGAAAGGCTGTTAACTAAGTTGTGGGGTTTTTTAAGAGGGGAAAAAAAAAGCTGTGTGAGAGTGCAGGACATCTGCTTTTATAAGTCTACACTAGAGAGCTGTGCAGCACCTGATGTTGCCCTCTGCAGCTTTTCAGGTACCCAGCCTGCCCAGCTGGTTTCTTCCTGTGTCTGCATCAGGATTTCTCAGGTTTTCAGAGGCTTTCCTAGCGTTCATGCACCTTTCATGCTCAATTGCCTGAGGTATGATGGGATACAGGGATGAAGATCACTCAGTACAAAAAACCAAAAAGATACTGCAGCGAGGGTATGTCCTGCTTCTCCTGAGCTCCCACTCTATGCAGTTGGGCAGGGACCTTCTCAGCTGTGCCACATCATGTTGAAATTGGGCTCTCTATTTTAAGGCTGTTTGCAAGATAACTACCAAACCAGAATGTTGGATCCCTCCTAGGCAGCAGCAGCAGCTATGTTTTGTTTTTTTGGTTTTTTTTTTTTTTTTTGTCATCTCCCCCCTGCTGAGAATTTTGCTGTTCATCCTGTTGGACACTCTGGAAAGCGTTGCTGCTGTTTTAGACTTTGCTCCAGGCAGCGTTGTGTTTGTGGAGCCAGTGTCTCAGGTGGTGGTGGGTTGGGGCTAGGGGGTGATTTGCCTTTGGGGCTTTGGCACAGTGTGGAATTGCTTCTTTGCTGCCTCAGTTTCCTCAGATGCGGTCTGCAGTTGAAGCTGGAGGTGTTTCCATCTCCTTTGTATAATTAACACTGTAACAGTAGTCTCAAGGTATTATACAAGTACTGATATCAACAAAACACTCTTCCTCCTGGAGTCTGGGCAGCAGCTACAAGAAATGATCTCAAGTTTTCTTGAGAAATACATAATTTTCTTTGTTTCTGCAAAGTTTTCACTTATTTAGTGTTGTGTCTACTTTCAGTGTTGGTTACAAAATCCCAAAGCAATAGGAGGAAGGCTTTTTTTTCTTTCCTTGTGTGCTTTTCAGATGATGTTGTAGATTAGCTCGGGGGAACTACAAATCACTCTGTTCCCAGCACAGTCTCCCCATCAACAACTAAAATGTTATGGGAGTAGGCGTTGGTCTGTAGGTCTTGTTTTACTTTCTGCTGCAGCCTTGGGTGCCAGCACCTCCATTGCTTCCTTTTCTAGCCTCGTGACTCCACCATATTCTGTGTATTTCCCTCAATGTATAGAAATATACATAAAAAAAAAAAAAAAAAAAAATCACTCATTTTTGCCTCCAGGTTTAGATCTCCACGAGCCAGCAGCAGAAGCCTCTGTCTCTCTTTAGTTTCATGCTGCCCTGGTCAGTGGTGCATAAGAAAGGAGATGGCTTTGAGGATGCTCAGAGACTGTTCTCTTGAAATCCCACAGTGTGTTGGGCACAGGGAGAGCTTTGGCTGTTGTATTTGCAACAACAGAGGTGAGGGAATAACATATTTTTGGTTAATAAGCAAGAAAAGTTGTGCTAATCCTCTAACAGTGTCTGATAAACCTGGCAGAGGCAGGTGGTGCTGTCCCAAAAAGGCTTTGGTGGCTATGGCAATGCTGAGGGGTCTGTTGGAGACTGCTGCTGTGGAGAAGCAACCTCTGGAGAGGGCAGGATCTGCTGAAAAGCCACTTAACTTCTTGTGCTGCCCTCAGAGCTGGCCTGGGGTGCAGTCCCATGTTGGTCCCAGCATTCCCCACATTTATGGGAACCATGGGCTTTGCAGAGCCAGCAGCCACCTCTGGTCTGAGCCATATCAGAAGCAGGAACGTGTTGATTCATGTAGAGCACAGAATGAGAGATGATAATTTTTGGTTTTCATGATTTGAGGATGATTCCTTCTTTTTTTTCATGGCCATGTTGAAGGGGACTTGCATGTCTGATGCCCTGGGTCAACAAGCAGGCTGCTAGAGGCTGGCGCATGCACATGGGTGAAAGTGTGGGTCATGGCAGGCTCTGGCACCACCTAGCTGGCTTATCTGTAGCTGGGGGTTCAGCATGTGGCATTCTTTTACTGGACCGGTGATGTCTGCTGTGAAAAAAACCCTGGAAATTAATTTCTGAGCAGGCTAAGACATCACTAACCATTTAAACTTGTAAACCTGTGTTTATCCAACGTTAACAGATGTACTGTAAATGAGTTCCTGTGCTCTCTGCTGGTTCACTAATGGCACTTGTTTATAAGTACTTTATGTTAACAGCTATTTGGTGCCTATTAGTTTTTCCTTGGTTAATGTTATATAATAAAGCAAACGCTAGCCAAAAGCAATAGTAATACGCTAAACAAAAAATCCAAATGCTGGGTGAGAAATGTAATGGAGCGAGGGCTGAACTCTGGTGGGACTTTGGTTTAATCTGAAGGTTAAAAAATGTTATAATTTGGGTTTAAGTAAATTTGCTCTTCAGTCCCAGAGGTCTTGCTCTTGTACTTCTTGTGCCT
The DNA here is from genome assembly GCF_036169615.1 of Heliangelus exortis. NCBI lineage: Eukaryota > Metazoa > Chordata > Aves > Apodiformes > Trochilidae > Heliangelus > Heliangelus exortis. The sequence continues at coordinate 22,063,066 of NC_092430.1, forward strand.
CCAAAGCTTCCGCTAATGCCGATGGGAGTCTTGGGTGCACAAGAAATGCGGGTTCAGGTACTAAAGTTACAGATTGGCTTGGACCAAAACCCTTAATCCAAATACCTCTGGCTTTTGAAAGCAGTTGCCAATTGGATTTGAATCTGGACACAAACATTGTGGCTTGAGCTCATCTGAGCTCACTTACATCTGTGTAAATCTGTAGTATGGCCCCGATCCAGTAAAGCACGTAAATATGTGCTTAATTTGACTTCAAGGGGACTATTGTGCGCTTAAAGCTAAGCATGTGTTTAAGTGCTTTGCTGGACTGAAGTCCAAATACATGGGAGTCAATGAAATGACACCAAATAGTGCAGTCTAAGTGAGATCTGAAATGAACCAAAATGTTTGCATTTCTACCTGGAAATGAACACTCTGTTCATATCCTACATATCCTGCATGCGCTTTGTATTTTCATCCATCTGCACATAATGTATTCTTTACAGTAACCTGTCCATTCAGTACAGTAAAAAAGAAATATACTTTGAATTTTCCTGTTCTATTACTCATATTTCATGAAATGTGTTCTTATGCCAAGTGTCTGTTTATATATATTTATACATGTTGTTTCTTTATTGATATTGGCAAGATACAAGAAGAAAAGAAATATTTTACAGTTAAAAACTTGTAAACAGTTTTATCCCTCATTTAAAACATTTTTAAAAGATTTTTACCTGACATGGTCAAATTACTTTAACTTATTTTTGGTTTTGCCAGCCTGACCAATATGAAAAATATTTGCTAAAGATACGGGTTTATTTTTAGCTGCAAATACATGTTAAGCATGTTTACAATTAAGTGACACGTGAATATGCCTTTTCACTTAACTGCTAAATGCCACTTTTGTGCTTTAAATTCCACTTTTAGTGATTGCCACGCTACATAAAGCTGTCACTGAATATTTTCATGTGAATACATTCATACCTGTTAAAAGATTGTGTATCGCTTATTGGCTGCTGAGAACACAAAAGGGTTAATTGAGCCCAGCCCTGCAGAGGTGGCAGAAGCATAGACTAGAATTGGGAATTAAACCCAAAACAAATACAAGAAGAAATAGCCCCGGTGCCTGTGTATGATGACCACAATGCAGACATAAGGAAGTGTAAGCTGCGAATGTCTGTAGGTTATTAATGAGGTAATAGAAGCAAAATTAGGTATCAGCAGGGTTTGGCTCCATTTGACTAAAACAGAGATCTTTTATCTCAGAATGCTCTAGGAAAGACTCATAAGCTGTGATTTGGTGGTCTAGGCTGTGCCTATCTTGGTTATGGGAGTTGACTCACACCATTTAAGCTCACCAGTGTTTTCCACTTAGGACAACCAGATGTGGGATCAGATGCAGAGAATGGCTGGCTGGGGAAAGGAAAAAGGTTTGCATGGCAGTTTGAGAAAAAAGATGTTTTTGAGTGCTTATTTTTGAATCAAAAGAATATTTTACACATCAGCTTTGAGCATCTGGAGAGTAGATACTATTTTCTTGCAAAGTGGGGGAAGCATGTAGCAGCAGTGCCAAACCCCTCTGTGTCCAGCACTGACTGCTGCAGAGGGTGAGAATGGCTCCCATTGATTTCGGCAGCTTCCCTCTGGATTACTTTAGAAATCCCTCTGGATTGACTCTTTTGGATGAGAGCAGAGCTTGGTCACAGACCTCTGATCAAGACTCAGTATTTTTTCCATTTAAGAATAAACTTTTCTCCAAAATAAAGGAAAAATACCCCTTGCATCACTCTGAGGCTGACAGCCAGAGATGCTGCTGATGCATTGTGTGGAGTGATCTGCCCTGCCCTGATTCCTCCTCAGCCCTACTGTCACCCAAGTAAGTGGCAAAACTCCCATTAAGTTTAATGATGGAGAATCGACTCTAAATGAATAAGGTTTCCCTTTGAGAAAAATCACTAAAGGATTCAATTACACCATAAATGTATTCAGTGGTCATGAAGTGATTCTGTGTGTATGTACAGCCAAACCCTGAATTCCTTCTCGAGTAAGTGTCTGGGTGAGGATTGATTACAAATCCTGCTCTAAGTTACACCCAAATAACTCCTCCAGAGCTGATGGCATTCCTTCCTCTTTCCCTTGCATGGGCAGCATGGAGAGGCTGAACTGTGTGGTGACCATCACATCCCACTTCTGCTTCCCTCGGGTGGGAGCTGGGAGGGACAGTGTTTGTCCCTGTGGCTCTGTGAGCACCTGTGGTGTGATGGAAGTTACACCAAGGGTGGTTTGGGCTCTTCAGCCTTTGAAGAGCTCTGGCATGATGTAATTCCAACCCTGTGAGCTGCTGCAGGACCCTCAGGTTGAGAGATGCCCAATAAATCTCTGTTGCTGGGTTTTGTTACCTGCCTGCTGTGTTACATGAGTAATGACTTAAGGTAAAGAATGGGTATTGGAGAAACGGGCAATTAACAAAATCATCCTTCTGTGTTTTCTGCTCAGCTTCCGTGACTGGCATTTTCCAAAGCTGGGCAGTTATGATTTGTAGCCTCCCTCTTTCACAACTGCAATGGCAGGTCTGGTTTGAAACCTGGCAATCCTTGGACATTTTCTCTGATTTCCTGCCCTTGTATTCCACTCAGCCAGGGCTGGTCTTCCAGAGAGCCATTGGTATCTGCCTTGACGAGATGTTTCTGTGCCACAGTTTATTTAATTTTTTTTTTCCAGAGTATGGGGCTGCTTTGTGAGTGGCCCAATGCAAGTGCATTAGCAAAGTGAGCCCGCTGTAAAATATTGCTGCATCCAGCTGCCCCATCAATAGGTCAAGCTATTTGTCCCATCCAGACAGGGTGTCTAGCTCTCCTGGCAGTGTCCCTTGCTCTGGCATGGGAAAACTTGTTTTGTTTAGCACTAGGAAAACAATATGTATAAATAGTAATGCCTGAACCTAAACACTGCTGTTGCCTTTATGCATGGGGTGCTGTGTTACTGGTTATTTACGATAGATTTTTTTTTCCTCCCCCTTTTTCTTCTCGGAGGACTTGAGTCTCAGCCTGCAGAATAGCTGCCGTTGAGTGGAAGCATTCCTGCTATTTTCCCCTCAATTCAGAGGAAGCCATGCACTTGTTGTGTTACCTTGGTGAATCGAAAGTGGTTTTCACTTCCCTTAATTAAGGCTCCTTTGGCGCTGGCCCCTCCACGGTGGAGAGCGGAGCGCGCTCGGGAGTGCTGCCGCTGATTTGAATTCCTAAATTCCTCTCCTTGCAAACTTCAAAGGCAAGTATATTGCTCTGTCTAAGAGGCACCAATTATGTAAACCCTGGGCTATTCAGAATGTTCCATAATTATTTATTTTCAACGAAAGAGGTTTTAACCCAAACCAGACAGAAAACTGGCATTTCTCCAGTTATTAGATTCTATAGAAAAAAGTATTAAACAATGGGCAGGGTAACATGGTAGATTAGTGTCCCTTCATCTTCCTGACCTGGGCATGTGTCAGAGCTGTACTGAGCTGACCAAAATTACTTTGATTTGATGGCCATTAAAGGTCAGGAGTGGAATGGGATCAGACGTCTCAGTTGAGACTGAAGCTCACAACATTATATATTGATAGTAATTAAGTTGTTTCATTTAATAAGCACCATCAGATTTAAAGGCATTGTTACAGTATCGGGGCTGGGAGGAGGAAAGCAGCAGCTGGGATATGGGATGGGGTGGGGGAGAGAGGGAGAGAGAAAGGGTTCTGGAATGAGTGAAATATGTCCCTGGAGTAATTTTTTATTTTATAAACTGAATGCAAACCTGATGAAGAACTATGGAAATGAGCAGTCATGCTGGATACATACACACAGTCTCTCAATATTCCCATACTGTGGGTAATGAAAAGTGCCTTCAGGGATAGGGTGGCCTTACCATTCATCAGTGCCATAGCCTTAAGTGGGTAATAACTAAGAGCTCCCATATCTAGTGTGTATATAAATTCTAGCTCCTCAGTATATTTGCTGTGGAGCGTATTTAATTTATACAATTCCTTAGCTTTAAAGCTGTCAATTGACAACATTCAATCTGTGAGCCTGACTGATAAAAGGGAAGGGAAGAAGTGCTCTCTAGTGGCTAGAGCAGGAGGAGGGCGTGGGAGCCAAAGATCCACGTGGGGAGCAGAGTTGTGCTTCACCTGGGCTTTCCTCTGAGGCTGAGTAACCCTCTCCATGCTTTTCTCTTTGTCCCTTTGGGACACAAGCTGGTCCCTCTGCCTGGCAGATGTTGCATACATCTCCAGTCAGCAGACAACCATCTTCCATGAGGATGAAGGCATCTCTTTTGCCTCCAGTGGTCATGGGTATAGACTCCCCCTGTGCCTCTGACCCCCGTGAGTTTGGGAGATGCTAAGGGAAGTGGGTTGCCCACATCTATATTGCAGAGATGTGTAGGATCAATAATTGTGTTTGGAAGTTGGTGATGGATCTGAGTGCCTTTTGGGAGGAGTAAGATGGGAAGGAAACGCCAGCCCAGTAAAAGAAAGGGAGTCTGGTAAGTGAGGGCTCTGTGGATGCACAAATGGATGTTCAACTGCCAGTGCATGCAAATGCAAGAGCTGACTCTGTCCTCAGACACAGCAGTGATGGGGGTTGCAAGTCTCCACAACTGAGTGATGTGCCAGTCTCTCAAACACTATAAAGAGAGCCAGGCTCTCACACTTCAATAAATTTGGGAAGTTGAAGGGAAAATGGCCAAGCAGTTTGGAATTCAGCTTCTTTGCACATTTTTCACTGCACGAAACAAGCTGCTGTTAACAGGGAGCTTTGTTCTTGATCCATGTTTCAAATGCCCTTGTGTCAGGGAGGGGCTGGTCCAGAGCTTGGCTCAGCTTCCCTTTATTGTAAGATGTACTGGTTCCTCCTGACCCTAAGCTGCTGCTGAGCTGCCAACACCTGGCTGCCCTACAAGGGGCCTTTCTAGTGGCATGGTGACATCACCTCCACAGGTGGCTGTGCTCACCCAGGGAGACTTGCAGAAGTGCAAGTCTGATGAGAATTGCAGAAGTGCAGCTCTGAAGGCAGTGGTGATCCCCACTGATCAGCTTGTTGCTGGACCCGAGGGACAGCAGGTGCTTGGTGTCCTGCTTTGGGTTCTCTAGGCTGGTGTTCCTCAAGGTTTTGGCCTATGCATTGGGCAGAGATGTCAATGGGGCCACATTTCAGATGAAGGATGTTGTAGGGCAGGTGCTGGCCAGGTCTTAGAAGAGCTTGCATCTCCTTCCCCTGATGTATGGCCACACATCTTGCTGATAGAGGGACCAAGAGGTTAACCTGGCTTTCAGGATAATTTCTTCCTTTATATGGGACTTTGAGAAATGTCATGCCTTGCATGTGGAAGCTTTTTAAAAGTAATTTAATATATTGATTGGGGGGGGAAACAATAATGAGAGTGGACTGGATGGAGACTTTGTAGATGAAGCATGCTGAGATTGTTGCTCTTAGGAAAGAGTTGTGCAGTAGGATGCTTCTGTGGGCTTGTGTGGTTACTGGATTGTGTAAGAGGAAACCCCACTTGCCCTGATGGTCAATCAATCCACTGAAAGTTCTCTTTGCCACCTGAAGCTCCAGATAGTGCCTCAAAATGTAGTTTGAGAACATCCTCTTTAATTCTGAGCTTCTGCATCACCTGTTGCCCAGCCTGCAGTGCTGTGGTTAGGTGGAAAGAAAGAGAAGTAACCTACTAGTAGAGCCTGCAGGAGCAGGATAAACATTCTTCAAGATGCTAAAATAATTGGGCAGGAGAGCCTGCTCCAGATGGGAGTTTATAAGTTCAGCTGGAGTTTCAAGTGGCTGAAGCTTTGCCGTTACTGTTGAATGAGCCCATGGAGCTCAGCTTCCCACAAAGTTCTTTGGCTTCAGGCAGCCGAGAGTGGAAACGATTGCGTGAACCGGGAGGTGCCGGATCCGGCTGAGAGCCGTGTGGGCCGAGCAGGAAGCATGGCATGGGGCAGGAGTCCAGGAAGAGGATGTGAGGAGGAGTGGGTACTGCGTTCCTGGAAAGCGGGATGCGAGGAAGCGTTGCCGGAGGAGGTGGTGAGCGGAGGCGGGGTGCTGGTTCGAGCACAGTAGCCTGCAGGACAGAAGATGCACATCTAAGCGGAAAAGTGCTGGCTGGGCTGGATTTGGGGTTGCTTTGGGCTCAGATTCAGGAATAAAACATTTTTTTGGCTTCCCAATGCCCCATCCATGCTCCTCACTGGAGACCTCGCATTTCTTGGTGCGGTTGGCTCTCGTATCCACTGCGTAATTCTCCTGCAAAACTCTTACTACTCCGTACATCTGTGACCCAACCCCTTCAAGCAGACCATTTTTCAATCACTGCTGAGCACCTTATTTGAGCAAAATAACTCCATTAGAAAAGGGTCCCAGCACAATCGATAAACAAGCATCGAGTAGAGATAAATAAACTTGAAGCGGACATCATAATTAACCTGCTGGGGGGAGAGCAAAATGATTTAGTGATGATTGAACATTTGGCAAAGAAATTTTAGCTGGTGCTTGCTTTGTCCAAATTCTTGTAATGGGAGAAAAATCTGCTGAAAAATTACTCGAAACGACCCAAATTGCAGTTCAGAGCTTTCAATAGCCAAGGTAAGAAACAACAAGAAAGCTTATCTGCCAAATAAGGTCTGCAACAGGTCCTGGAGGGCTGTGATGGGAATAAACCTGTTGAAAGTTAAACAAAACCCTGTACTGCCCCAGTACAAAAGAAGGAAGGAAGGTGATCGCTGCACAACGCTGCTGCACGGCATGAAACCCCTCTGCCCTTCTAAGAATAAGCCTTCCAGAATATGGGTCAGGAAGCAACGTGGCTTCAGCCTGGATGCCTAGTGAAAAACAAAGTGATTGTTCAGTGGTATGTTAATATAGCAGGTGCAGTTTTATTTAAACAAGAGGTAGCTATTGTTTTCTGGAAGTGTGGTGATTTACAGGCTCATAGCTTATCCCGGAGGATCAGGGTGTTAAGTCATGTGTGTGTATGTGTGTTTTAGCCCAGGGTGGCCATTTGCCTGTCTGCATTTCTGAGCCAGGAGGAACTTAGAGGGAAGGGCCCAGTAAGCTCAGGGAAATTAAAATTAGGAGGCTTTGTTGGGATATAAGAAGTAAACTACTGAACATGGGGACCTGGATTTGGGATGAAAGGGAGATGTGGTCTCCAGTCCATGTTATGGGCTGGGAGGCTTGTGCAGGACTCTTTTGCTGAGCTTAGTGAGATTTATGCATGAGGATTTGTGGAAAGAACCTGGCCTTATAAAACATAATTATATGTTTTAATTATATTACAATTTTAATAAAAATTAACAAACATTTTTATTCGTGACAATTACTTCAATGCAATACCTGTGCTCAATGGCTGAGCACAGAGGTGTCCAAAATGCAATATGTAATTTGTGTATAGCAAATGTACTGTCATCTCTCTTCTCTCCTCTCCTCTCCTGGTACTTATTGATTTTGTTTTTCTTGAGCTTCATCTGGAGCAGATGAGAAGGAGGACAAAGCCCTTGTCCCATAACAGAGATACTGAGATACTTGGACTGGTGCCTTGTCCACCCATAGCAGGGAAACTGATCATGGTTTCCCTTCCATGGGGCTTTAACTCCACAGCAAGAGAATCCTGCTGATCTTCATTGTTGGGGTAGTTCTATAAAATTCATCTGGTTTGTGAGATCAAATAGGTCAAAAAGCTATTTTTGCGTGGTAATATGTTTGAAGGGTTTTTTTAGGGGGGAGGATGATAATCCAAGCACAATGGGCTGGTGAGGAACCACATCTTGTCTGCTTTAGAGAGTGGATAAAACAATATTCCAGCCTCGAAAAGTCTGCTGTGTTACTCCAACAAGAGGGTGGAGGATTTTTTTCCCCTTTCTTGGCTGGAGAAGAGGGTCTGGGTGTGATTCTTCAATTTTACTCTGCTTGTAGAGTGAGAATAGCTTTGTTGGCATACATGAATTTACACCAGAGTGGAAGCACTGTAAAGAAATATTTAAATGAAGCAAAAATTTACAGTTTTCCCCTTTACATAGGTTATCTCTGCAGATACCTACATTCTGGGATGAAAACCATCTTGTTTCCCCTGCTTTTATTATTGGGGTTGAATGTGATGTGAGCATGGTGTTGGTAACACCAGATTTGGCCAGCAGCTGGATCTGCCCTGAGCAAGCAGGCACTGCCTTCTGCAAGCCATGGCCAAACCTCCAGGGCAGTCCCAGCCAGGATTATGCCAGGATGCTTTGGATAGGTTTGGACTGCTGCTCAGGTCCCTGTGTGATGTTCTGTGCTGGCCAGGTCTGAACTGCCAGGACCCCCTCTCTGCCCTATTCCTCACTCAGCTCAGCCCCAGAGACTTTGAGATGGCAGCTTCATGCTGCATTTTCACTCGTGGTGATTAATATTGCTCTAACATTTGTCTGATGGTAACTCCCACCAATGGGCAGGGCAGCACCCTGCTGTGCTGCTCATTGTGCAAGCTGTAGTAAATGACTGTCCCTTCCTCAGTGAGCTCACAGGCTAATATTAATAGTGATTTTGAAATGCAGAGTGTCTTCTGAGTAAGAGCTGTTGTTGTTATTTCTATTTTTTTTTCCATAGAAACAGAACATTTTATTACTTTTGCTTTAGAAATCCACGTTATCAGTTTCCTTTCATGTAACAAACCACTCTCCCATTCTTCTTTAATAAACATTAATCCCTTAAAGCTTGTTCTGTGCTTTGCATGAGGAAAACACTGCAGAAACACCAAGTATTTTTAATTTTATTTTTTTCTCCTCCTGGAGATTCCAATTCACTGAATCCACCAGGCCAAGATAACACCATCTCAGAGGACCAGTGCTGTGAAAAATTTACTGTCTGGGAGCTTATATCTTTCCAGGCAATTGTCTTCAAACAGACAGTGCATTTCTGCATGCAGGAGTCTCAGGGCTGGAGTTCCTTCTGAGAAATGGCCAAGCCTTCCACTGCTGAACCCCTGAGTGACAGCAAGTCCTTTTTGGCTTCTGTCTGTTCTGACTTTTTTCTTTTTTTTTTTTTCTTTTTTTTTTTTTTTTTTTTTTTAAGAAGGGTTGGCAGCCTGAGCTATTCTCAAGGATTTGGAAAAGAGCCACAAACAGGAATTATTGAACAATTGCTCTGTGAAACTTAAGATAACAGTTTGTTCCACCACAGTGGAATTGCTTTGTGGTAGAAGGAAATTATCTTTTTAGCTCTTGATGAACATTATGTGAGAAAAATAAAATTAAAGCCTGATTTTATCTGTGGTTGAATGGAATGTATGTTTGTGTGAGGGGAAGAGGGGACAGATGTTCATGGATGACACATACGGAGATGAATGTTTGCAACACCTTGGATTGTTGGTGATTCACAGATTATGAATGTTTTTAATGTTTGGAAAATTCTTCACTGCATTTTTATTGTCAGACTAAAGCTCACCCTGTGCTCAATGTGAGTGTAAATACTTGATCATTAATGAGAATAAGTGCATACCACAAGTTGCAGGTGGAAAAGTTTTGGGTTGTTTTTTTGTGCAAATTAATATTCTTACTATTATAATCGGAGTCTTGGTGCTCTTGGCTTTTTCGTAGTACTAAACAGGGACTTGCATCTCTGCAGGTACAATATAAAATATTACTCTTAACTATGAGTTTATCACTCGTGTTTATTAAAAGTAAGCAATATTATTAAGAGCACAAGTACATTTTTATCATACCAGCCCAACCCATCTGCCTTTGAAGTCAATGGATGGCTTTCCTCTGTTGTCAAACCAAGCTGGATCCCACCCTGAGGAGAAGGCATCAGGAGCAGAGCCAGTGTTTAGGGTATTGATGGCAGAAGGATGCACCTGTAGAGCAAATTCATTAGGTGAGTGCAGGATTTGGGTTTGGCAAGCCCTTCATCAGAGCTCTTGCACTTGCAGCATGGGGGAAATGCATTTAGGGGTGCTCCAAAAGGGCTATATTAATTTTTGTAAATAGAATTAGGGAAAAATCACTGGGTGTGGGTAAGAGCTGCCCTTCCAGATTGAAGTCATGGTCTATCTGAAATGGATGTTCTGAAGGAATGAAGTCCAGGGACATGCAGGAAAACAATTTGCACCTTGCACACAGTTTTTAAGGATCCGTGGGCTCCCTGGAGCTCAACTCTGCAGCAGCATCTGCCCAGCTTCCTGCCTGTCCTGGAACCCCACCACTCCCCGGCGGTGATGGCTTTGACACCCTGCAATTCAGAGGGAAGCTCTGAGGATGCCGAGATCCAAACATGAACTTTCTGAGCAGGCCAAACTTCTGCTGTGATCTCCCAGCTTATCTGTGTTTGCAAGACACGCTGGGAGATCAAAATACACCCCTTTTGAGGCTATAGGAAAGAGACAAGATGCTGCTTTAATCACGTCTGATAAATTCTCACTTGTAATGAGAGCCCTAATTAAGGGAAATTACCTATTGGAAAAGAGTTAAAAGGGGCCCCCATACTCCTTCCAGCAAACTTAAAGACAAAAGGAAGTTTCTAACAATGGGTCACTGGAGATGCATTTCCGTTGGGCTTTAAAAAACAAGGTACTGTCTAACTGATGAGCGGTGAAGGCGAGCAACGAGGCTTTGATGAGCCTTCTCCTGCTTCCTGATATTGTGACCCTCCTAACAAACACTGGGGATGAAAATCAGCATGCCTTCAGTATGCTGTAAGTGCAGGCAGGCTATCTGAAGAGATGCCTCACTCGCAGGATATGGTTTAAATCCTGTTTTGAATAAGGTTTACATCCTTGTCACTGAAATAATATTTTTGTACCATAAAAATCAATGTGAAGAGACGAGCAGACAGGTCCCCCAATGTGTAAACAACCTATCTTTGATGTCACTTCTTGCTGATCCTTTTTTTTTTTTTTTTTTGTCCCAAGGAATACCCAAGAGTTTAGTGGTTTAATTTTACTTTTCTGTATCTTTGAGGTCAGAAGGTGTGTGCTGCTTTTGATTTTAAAATGCCAAGATGGGAGGTGAATAATCTGGATGATTGCTCTGAAATCAGCTCTTTTGCTTCCACTTGGGTGGCTGAGGAAGTTCTGGTTTTCCAGTCAGCTCTGTGATTAGAATGAAAACAAGAGGGTTTCTATCTGGATGCGGGGGGGGGGGGGGGGGGGAAGAGTGGGGGGAAAGAAGCTCTAAGTCCAAGAGTTTTGGTCACTGTGATCATCTGGAATGAGCTTTCCCCATATCATTAATTTCTCCTCGATGGCGCATGCTGGAGTGGGCTGTATGTGGTGCTCCAGACATATTTGACATACTGATCTCTCCTTGGGCTGGTTTGCAGTCTCTGATCTTAGTGTGTCTTGCAGGAAGCATCGATGAGAAACAACATACTCACTCTCCTAGTGTACAAATTTGCAGAACCTGTTTGCAGTAAAGCAGCAGAAAGGCTGTACATGAAATAAAAACGAGGCTTTGCTTGCAAACACGGTGAGTCTGCAGTTTCGGTATCAAATGGTAATGCCTGGACTGGATGATGAACGGTAGCTGTTTGCAATCCTCCCCTCAGCTTCACTGCATTCAGCACACAGATTTCTATGTTACATCTCTGAGCCCAAAAACATTTGAATTGGCATCCAGATTTTTCAGCCTGCATCAGCTGCTAATATAAAGAGCGTCATTGATCAAACCCTAACTTTGTTCCATGTTACATCGCAGTTGTTTATTTTTTCTTTCTGTGAAGCAAATCATCAGCAATTTTCCCCATCAGTAAGATTTTTTGTTTCACAAAACCACAACCACAACCAGCAGTGGCTTGAGCCATGTTATTTCTTTATTGTTAGGCATTTGTAATGTATTTTTATTACTCATGATATGAATGTGACTCAGGCATGTTTAACCACCGCAGCTCGCTTCCCAACACCTCTGTGGGATGGGTGTTGCTACCAGCTCCTGTAAAATAAGAGTAAACTGAGGAGCACGGAAATGAAACCATTTTCCTAGAGATACTGAAGGAATGCAGGGGGTTGAAACAGGGATACAGCACATGGTTTGGCCAGTCTTAGTCCTAACCACGAGCTCCTCTGAGTTCTCTGGAGTGAAACATGTGTGAGGGGCTGCAGCCACAGGGAGGGACGGGGCATGGGCAATGCTCCAACTTGGAGCTCCTCAAGTGGTTTGTGTTGGCATGCCAGGAACTTCGGAGGGATGCTGGCCTTTCAAATTAATAGCACGCTTGAGGATTTTCCAGGTACTGCTAGAAAATTACGTGAGCACATTCCCGAATGTAAAACCAGATGTGCCGGGTCAGATCATGGGACTCTCCAGTCCAGCATCCAGTCTCCTGAGGTGGGTGGTCAGAGAAGGGCATGAGGGTGGGTGTGTCATGGAGAGTCCCAGAAAACTCCTGTATTTGACAAAACCCCCTCCCTGTGTAAAGGTGTTAACTGCTCACACCAGCTGTTCACTGGTAAACAGCTCTGCAGGTTCACCTGTGTATTTGTGTAGCTTCAAGAGCAGCTAGCTTGAGTTCTAGCAAGCTTCTGAAAACATTTGGGTATTTCATCCTTTATTAGCATTAGAGTTTATCTTTTAATTGAAGTGTGAAGGAGCTGATGGAGTGCTGGGAGTCAGAGTTTTGCTATTGCAGAGCCTTACCTCTGGTGCTGGATGGGGGTCCACAACACCTCACCTACTGACCTGGTATCTGAATTACCCCAGGACTTGGCCCAGTCCAAGGAAAATTGTGTTCAATATGCTATCAAATTAACTCCTCTGGAATTTAGCTGTCAGTGACACCAGCAGACTGCTTGGACGCTGGTTGGTGGTGTTGTGCCATTCCAGTTTCATTTAATGTAATCCAAAGGTGGGCTGTTTAGGGTGCAGCTGTGCTGGCATCCTCCATAGGGTAATCTCCAACCATGTGGGAACTTGCTGCCTCCCAGCAGGTAAAGCTGATGAGCAGCAAATGCTGCTGCTGCCCTCCTGGTGGCACATGCTGCCTGTCACCAAACCCTCTGCTGCCTTTTGGAGACCACTGTGGGACTGCCCAACCCTTGCCTTCCACCACCTGGAGCATGGTGATGCTTGTGATGTCCCTTGTCATGATGACTGCTGGCATGGAGAAGCATGGGAGGCAGACATGAATTCTTGCTCTGCAAAAAAGAGCTCTTATTTATTATTATTAATAATTATATTATTAATATTAATCAATAAAAAATAAATTCTTTGCCTTTCTAGAGCTACTGTCTGTGCAGAGGAGGAGCCGGGTACGTATGTGGAAATGCAGGAAGTGAGCAATGTGTATTTAGATGGACTTTTGGTTTAATTTGAAAATTGTTTTGTTTCATATTAGCTTCAGCTGCAAAAAGGAATGATTAACCCAAACAGGAGTGCCTGCGTTACTCACCTTTAATTATGTTTGCAATACATCATGGTGATACAGGGGAGCAGAAAGCCTTTCTGTATCCAGCACATTTGCCTTGTAGCATATGGTCGTACAGAAACTGTTTTGATTCAGAGCCCCCAGTAGCATATGGTGAAAAAACTGCCCCTGAAGTCAAATTGAAAGTAGAGGCTGGTCCTGGGCCCCAGAGGACCCCGTGTCTCCTGCCAGCCAGCAGGACTGGAGTTGGAGTATGTGTCACTGTTTCACTCATCATGAAGATTTTATATTTGGTTTGGGACACTGGTGCATGAGGTTCTGGATGTAAAAGTCAGAAGAGATATGGTTCCTGTAATGTCTGCAGAGCTCCTTGTGTCGATAAGGTCAGCAGCAAGTTAATAGATTTTTATCTTCTCATCACATGAACTTAATATAGTGCAACTGTTGGAGGGGAGGGGAGAAACCTCCCTGCCATTATTTTCTGATGTATTTCAGGGGTTTTTAAAAGACAGTTTGTGCCTTAAAAAACCCTTTTTGCTTAAAGTGAAAAGCAATAATTAAAAAATACTAATATTCAAATATGAACTGAAGGTTAAATGTTGTTTACTAACCACAGCAAAACCTAATTACAGCTGGATGAAGAGGGATGTGTTTCTTCACAGTGGTGATGGAACAGACAAGAAGAGGGAATGGAGATTTCCCATTCAGTGCTCCCAAGAGTGTCAGTCAGAGTTTACTTCAACAATACCAAAGCAACTTTCAGCTCTGCTCTCCTGCCACACAGTGTGATGTGGAACCAGTACTGGAGGTTTTATGCTACAAAAATAACCATAAATGCTGTTTAGCATTGCTCCTAAATCAATGCACATATGGGAATGAAGACCCTGAGGGCTCACAAAAACCTTGATGAAGGGAGTGCCAGTGCTGATAAGTGTGGAGGCTTCTGCCAAACTGGGGGTAAAGAATTGGAAGGGGGAGCAAGTAGATGGTGAGGCAGAAAGATGTTCCACAGCAATAAATATCTGATGCCACCAAGGAAAGGGTCTGGGGCAATTGAGGAGGGGGCTGCTCCCATGCTGGTGCTGGAAATCCAGGGCTGAAATACAGTGTCTCTGTCAGGGACAGAATCCATGGAGGGACACTGTGGGGTCACGCTGACTGGTAGGGCTCAGCGATCAAACGTGTCACACCTGTCTTGGCCACGGGTGCAGGTGTTCTAGGTCAGCTCTCGCTGTGGTTATCAATCGCTGACAGTTGACAGTTTAATTTTACACCACAAGTACCTCATTACTTGTGTAGGCACTTGAAGAACATGTGGGCACTGGGTTGGATCAGTGATCAATGACAAAGGTTGCGCAGGGTGCAAGTGGTAGCAGTAAAAGTGAAGGTCTCCGTGCATGAGTTGGCAGTGGTGGGGATACATGACAAGGGGAGTTTAGCTGACAAACAGTCTGTCAGGGCTGGAAGAATGGAGGCTCACTGGAGAGCTGGAGCTCCATTATAAAATACAGCTCACCATTTAAAAAAAGGAAAACAAACAAACAAACAAAAAGCCCTTGCTTTGAAAAAGTGTTTAAACAAATTTAATGCAAGTGTGGCACTGTAAATTTTTATTCTACAAACATTTATTTCATGATGTGGGAGCATCCAGGTGTTCAGGAATTTCATATCAAGGCAAAGTGGAGATGCTATTTTGTAGAGCAGCATGTGTGCTGCTGCTGGTTTTAAGTCTCCTGATGGGGCGTGTTCAATGTAGAACCAAATCTTTTAATGGAAGATTGCTCCTTTTTTATCGAAAGGACAATTTATGACTAAATATGCTGATTTCTTCTGCCACAATAGGGAAAAAATTGTTGTTTCAACACACTTAAAACTGGTGCTTTAATCAATCCCATCCAACTTTGTTTTGATGCTTGTTTTGCTTTGCAGAGTTTCTGACATTCTTTTCCACATCGAATCTACCCAGCAGATTATGTCACTGGGGTGATGACTGAAAAAAAGAGACATATGGCATTGGTTTGGTGGAGCCGTGTATCTTGTGTTAGGATGTAAATCTTGTTTGCTTGAGAAACCACACTGAAAGATACTTTGCTCGAGGTATAACGTAGCTGTGTTATTGAGTGCACCTTATAATAATTGATATGGCGGGAATGATATTAATGGAAATAATGTGAATTTCACCCAAACTGCAGTAAATAAGGAAAAGACTAATAGTCTTTGCCCTTTGCTGAATTGAACACGTCTTAAAAAAAAGATGCTTGATTATTTCTTGCTTGCTGATTAGGTGTAGGCTAACTTTGATCATATCACCTATGGTTCCCACTGAGAGGACACGTGCAGTGCAAGTTGTGGCTTTTGGAATTGTTAAAATGATTGAATAAGCAGCTTAGAAAATGCGCAGCTTTAAAAAAAATGAGATGCGTGCTCTCTGTTGGTGTTTTGTATTGATTTAATAACGCTGCCTGAAAGCCCTGGTGGTGCTAGGTGTGCAGGCAAAGGGGTACCTCTCTTACTACTCTCCTGCAAAGCTGAAGGCACCATCATCTTTGCTCTTTGTTTTGCCCCAAGGTATGTCCAGTCTTCAGTAAACAAGAGTGGAAATGAATGGACCCTGTGTTAGGGATGGAAAAATCCTTCCTATAAATCATAGTGAAGGACCGAAGTAAAATGCTGGATTCAGATACCCTTGGACTATTAATTAGCTCCTGAGACAAATCCAACCTTCTGCAGAATCTAAAGTTATTGTTGGTTTTTTTGGGGTTTTTTTTTTGTTTGTTTTGGTTTGGTTTTTTTGTTCTTTTCTTCCCTCTGTTTCAGAGTTCTTTAATATTTATTTTGCATTCAGACAGCAGAGAGGAAGATCTTAGGGAGGTACTCTTAATTCATCTAGTGATAAAATAATCTTCTATAGAAAGCCAGCTGTACAGTCTGGCACAGGCATCCGAACTGTTACCCTGATTTCATCTCCAAACCAGTCTATCACTGTTCAGGTAGGGAGTTAAGATTGTTTTCATTATTTTTTCTACCGCTGTGCACACAACATTGAGAAGTTTTTTGCCATATCTGTAACCATCTTTGTAGTGAAAGCAGCCCACTGTGAAATTTGGAACAGGACCATCTATGAAAAAGAATCAGGCCTGATGGATAAACGCAGTATATTATGGTGGCCTGATAGATACAGTAACCTTTACCAGTGAAATGTTCTTGTTGGGGCTAAAGTGGCTGTAGATCTGATCATGTGAAAAGGGATACTCAAGACAAGGTGAAAGCAAGTATCTGGCTTACGATTCAAGAAAGGCTGTGTTGGATCCTGATGTGGACTTAAAACAGTTACATCAGCTTTGGGATGAAGGAGGATCCAGCAGGGCTGTCTTCATACAATCTCTTGCAAGCACACTTTAAATTGTCTTGAAGCCTGTTGAGATGCTCCCTCTTGCTGTCAATAGATGGATCTATATATCTAACTAGCTGTGTGCTGAAGGTGAAGAGCAGCAAGCCAGATGTGGGTATGTTGAACCATTCAAATATGGTGGCACCACAGATGAGACAATGGAAAGGAAACATGGGCAAGGACAGAAGAACAAGGGGAAGAGGAAGAGACAGGAAGTGGGTGGACAGGCAGCAAAGGAAGAGATGAAAAAAAAGGAAAGAAACTTTTAATAGTAATTTAAAAATGTCTGTTTCTAAGATGTTGGAAAATCCTGAGCTTTCTGGCTGTGTGTGTCCAGCCTTCCCAGGTGGGTATTGGGAACCATCCCATGTGATTGCTGTTGGCTAAATGAAGGGCAACCATTTTCCAGAAATCTACAATATCAGAAAATACAAAATGCTAAAACCTGCAGTGATCTACATCTGTGCAACACCGCTGACTTCCCTGAGGTTTTGCAGACAGTGTGTGTGTGTGGAAAAACCCAACCACCTTGTGTTTTTAAGGAATTATTGGGCCAAATGTTTCCCCTGGTGGCACTGGTGCAAATCCAGGGCAATCCCACCAAAGCTGGAGGTTGCCCCAGCTTTCTGCTGGGTATGGACACTTGGGTTTGGCCAATGGAGAGGTTGCTTGCTTGAGTGCGACCTCACCACAGTCAGTGTTGCTCTACACTGGAGGGGATTGAGAGGAGTTGGCTTGGTCCCTGCTGGGGAAACACAGTGGCTGTTTTTCCAAGTGTTACTTTAAATAGAGGGGTTTTTCTTTCCATGTTTGTTATTGGGAGCTAAAAGGTGGTTGGTCTTTCCTAGCTACATCAAAATGTGACTTTGGGTTTTGTTTTTTATCTCTCCTTTTTCTTTAACCCAAACCAGCTACTTCTACATTATTCCTACAAATTTTGGAGATTTAACAGGGACAAATCCTGTGCTCTTCTGCAAGAACGGTTTAGCTTTGATCACAAAGAAGCAGTGCCAGTTGACACTATTGAAATTTTCACCTCACCTAAAACATGGCAGTGACAAGGAGGGACAAATGGTTCCCTTGATCCCCCCACCTGCATGGCAGCAGCTTCTCATTCAATTTCTTTTCTTCTGGCTCTCAGCCAGCCTCACTGCTGAGTGAAGTGGTATCCCTGTTTTGTGTTGCTCTTAAAATGGAGAGATTTAAATATTTTAGCAGTTATTTTTTTTAAGAAGTTCTGAAATTAAGACTTTACAGCAGTCCTGCTGGGGGTAAAGCTCACCCCCTTCACCCAGAAGCTTTCCTTGGTTAAGGAGCACTGGGCAGATTGCTTGGATTATTTCAAAGCAGATTTTTTTTTAATTTTTATTTTTATATTTAGGGCAGAATCCACACATCTTTGTGTAGGACTAAATAACTGGGGATGGGTGCCTGCCTGAATCTGTGTTGTAGTATGGGGTGGTGGGGATGGCTGCCCCTGCTGACCTGTCCCCCCTTGGTGGGGAAGCTGGGAAGGAGATGAGGAACACTGAGTCTCAAAGGGGAAAGCAGGATCACATTCCCTGGGACATTACTACACAGTCACATGAGTTCAGTGCAGCTTGGGCACACCATCTTGTACCAACTCCTCCATGCAGAGCCATGGAAATCTCAGCAGCTCTTCCCTGGTGGGAGTGGATGGCACTGTAAGAATAATGGTTTGAGCTGTTTTTCATCTGAGCAGATGGTGCAGAAAAGATGCTGTGGGGAGCCTGGGAGGACAGGCAGTGAAGTTTGGGACCAGGTACCATGCAAAGTTAACCCTGTGTGATTGGAAAGATGGAGATGCTGTACTGTGATGTTACTGGTGGGAAAGGATGAGCAGGGGTGGAGGCACATGGCAAAAACCTTGATGCTGAAACCTCCTGATGGATGGGCACAAGAAAGTTCCTGGTTTTATGTCTTTTGGCTTTTCATGCTCAGATCCCAAGGCTCATACTTTGGGTGGGACAGAGCCACAAAGATTGCACCTTGCCAACAAGTCCTATGAGCAGTAGCATGAGGCTGGATTTTTCATGGTCTGTCACTAAGCCCAAAGAGGGAACAGTGCTGGAAAACCAGGTGGGCTGGGGTATGAGACAGGTGAGGAGGTGACATCTCAGCCCCACACCAGCACATTGCAACGGGAGCTGCTGTTTGGCACCCTCTTCGCTAGCACATTAACCCTGCTAACCTCCAACCAGACTGCAGGTAAAGGTTTTAAAAAAGATATTTTATTTTCCTCAGTGAGTAACTGAGCCACAAGTCCCTGTGAGGGAGCCATGGGGTGCTCAGCTCTGCAGGGAACAGGGCAAGGGAAACCCGGAGCGATGCGCTGGCCCAGGGCACCACCTGCACATCTGCCCCGGGCCAGCTTTGCTGCTGCCTGTATTTGGTGGTCTTTAATTTGGCATTACATACTCAGGGCTTGTCTGCAGCTCGTCTGATTCAAAGTTCTCCATGGGGTCTAATGTACAAGGCTTGGCCTGTTTTCATTAGGTTTCCTCAGCTCTCCTCCCTTCTCCCCAGTGTCGCCGCACAAAGACACTTTTGTCAGGCGATGTTGGACTCTCCTCAAAATCCAAGCACTTTCAGGAAAGGACTTGGAAGTCTATCTTCTCAGTTTCCATATCCCTTTGCCCTCTGCTCTGGCATTTGGTTTGATTGGATATAGAGTCCCCTGTTTCTTTTTCTTTTCCTCCCTATTTTTTTTTTTTTTCCCCAAAAGTTGATCTGTCTGCTCTGGTGTCTATCTTGCAAAGACAAAAAAAAAAAAAAAAAGTATATTGCAAATCATGCGAGCCATCCCTCTGAATTATTGCACGTTTTAAACCATTAACTCATTCAGTCCACTGCTGGCTTAAGTGCTAGGAGCAAAATCATGATAGGAATGTTAAAGGAGTATTATTATATTTTATGTTCGCTGCCACAAGTTTAGTAAGAAATTTAATCCCCCCTCTCTTGCTCTCTCTCTCTCCCTCTTTGCCTCTCAAGAAAAAGAAAGGAAAAAAAAAAAGCCACCAGAAAAAACCAGAAGAAAACTGGCACCAAACTTCCATTTGACTTGGCAACTTTTTCACAAATGTGATTTGATATGCTTTACTAGAAAGGGTAACACACTCATGTTTCAGAAGAGGCCGATTTTCTATTAGTGAAAGTATGGTATATAAAAGATCAGGCATTGCTATTAAACTCTTCTGACAATGAATTTATAGCCTATTCTAAGTGGTAATGATATAATGGAATGTAATCATTTAATATTGGAAAATATGTTTGGTTTGATATTTCAGGGATTCTAGGAAATACTGGTATTTATATTGCTGCATCTGTGCAAAAATTAAAAACAGGGAAAAATAAGATTATGAAAAGAAATTAAGCCAGGCACTTTGAAACTGGGAAAACTAAGATTATGAAAAGAAACCAAGCCAGACACTTTGAAATCAAGTTATTCAAGATCATTTCATAATGTATTACATAAAAATTGCATTTGATACTTTCATTTATTTCCTCAGAATACGCATCATGAGTCATGGACCACACCTACAGACACCCTTAACAGAGTGGCAGTGCACTATTTGGTTTCACACATTTTTAAGCCAGTTTGTAGATCACTTTTTCAGGGATAGAGGTGGAAATAGTAAGACTGTCTATGGGATAGAATTATAGTATGATTGCTGCAGAAGAGGGCATAGTTCAGCCCCAGTGTTTCAATTAATAATGCCAGCTCCGAGGGATGATAGGAAACTGCATTGGATCAAAGATTATCAACATCAGCCAGGGCTGCTGCTCTCTGTGCTTTTCTGTTTCCTCCTTTTTTTATGTGTCTGATTGACTCTGCAATTTTTGGAGAGTACTATTTCGCTTAAAAGTAAAAACCACATTCTTGCAAGCTGATGAGATTACTTTTAAGGGCAGGAGTTGGTTCGTCGCCTTATATGAGCAAGTTAAGCTCCTTTCATTATATTTTAACATCTAACATCTTGCATTTACCTTTTAATTGTTATTGTGGTCAGGAAATAAATTTAGGATCTTAGGGGAGCTAAGAATAATTTTCCAAATTTCATTCTCTTGAGCCAGTTGCTAGGAAATTAAGTGCTTTGGTTACGAATGTATTTAAGATCTTTGCAAGTTCTTGGTTTAATGTTTGTTCTGTATTTACTTGAAATTCTCATCAAAAGAGAACATTTAAATTAAGTCTATTTAGTTTTTGGTAGCATTTAGCACTTGCTTGAAATATACCACTAAAAATTATGAAATCATTTTGCAGATGAATAGGAAAATATTATTTGAAATCTGACAAGGTTTATTTGAAATAATGCTTACTTTAAAAAATAACTCCTTTTCGAGCTTACAGTTCTACACATCATACTGAAAAATGGATTCCCAGTAGTGTACATATCCTATATCAATGTAACGAAATTTATATTGTTATAAATTTTTGAGGTTGGATTCCTGAGTTTTGAAATTAAATAACTACAGTTAACTGTATTAAGTGTAGACTTGAATTTGATCAAAAATAAGAAAAGCACTTATGACAACCTCTGTAAATGCTTAAATACTTTAGTTGTGTGTGTGAGCATTAAATTGTATTATAAGGAGCCAGCCCTGAGTATATACACTCCTGTGGGACAGCTTTGACTTTTGGGAGATTAAAAAATCATGCATTAATGAAATTCTGCAAGTTTTTTATTTAATAGATAGTGCTTTTCAGGGTATGCAAAATAATTGGAAATGGAATGCTATATGCATCTTTACACTCACACCACATAATGTATATAATTACTTGGAGAAACTGCTTAACTTTAATGGGGCATTTCTTGATCGTATAATAGGAAAACTAACAGCTTTAATTAAGATTTATGAAGCAGAGAGGTAATATATTCTGCTAAATTAGGTAACTATTGGTGGGTAGTGTATTTTTAAGCAATTAGGGGCCCGATCCTACAGCTCCCTGGCTGTCTGAGCTCACACAAGTGGTCCTGCTGCTACATGAGGAAGGGTGGTGGGAAGGGAGGCTGGGTTTGCTGGTGTGTTATACAGTCCCTAAGGTAGGCAGAGTAGAGCTATGTATATAAGTTGGGTTTATGGCTGGTTTCAGGCCTGGCTTTAGGGTATTTTTTCCTATTTCTGATACCTCTAAGCAGTAATCACCAGAAGGAAGCAGACAGCATCCCCCTGGGCAGCTCTGAGAGGGGTGGATCAGCTCCAAGGAGCCCTCCCCACTGCAGAGGGGACAGGCTGGAGTAAGGAGCAAGCAGGACAGTGTTTCCCTCTGGAAAACCTGAGTGGCCATCAGAAGAAAGGTGCAGGGAGTTCTTGGGAAGGTCTTGTAGTGTGATGAAACAGCGTGTGTGCTGCAGGTGGTGGGGTGTGCTGCTGACCACATGCTGGAAACCACTTCAGTAAGTACAGAAACTGGGGTTAGGCCAGAGACCTTTTTATTTCCACGGTGCAAACATCTACTTTGTTTTCTCATGTGCTGTATGATGAACTCGGGTTTATTTTTTTCATTAAACTGCAGGCTAATAATGTGTCTCAGCTCTGATCATGGCCAGTCACTGTATTCCCTCTGCACCCTTGAGTCTCTGAAGAACCAGAGGAAGAGTGACAGCCATGTGTAGTCCCTTATTTCAAAAAATGTTCTCAATTTTAAATGCACAATTTAATTCCTGATATAAAATGAAAGGGAAAACCAAGGAGAAACAGCACTGCTAAGGAAATAAGTGGTCCTTGATCTCTACGGTGCTGGGGGAGTTGGATGTATTTAATTCCTCTTGAATATATTTGGTCCCTCTGTATGTATCTCTGCCATGTGTTTTAACTCAGTTCCTCAGCCTGATTCTTAATGCCCTGATGCTCAATGCACCTCTCTCATGAAAAGGAGAAACTTCCCAAATTTTCTTGCAGGCTGCAAGCTTCATCTGGTGACACCTCCCTACCCAGACTTTTAAAGGAAAAGCAACTGGAACAACCCCTATTTTCATTTAAAACACAGTGAATTTCCACCACCCCTTGTAGGAAAGCAATTCTTGAAAACATGCCCCGGAGCACCAAGCCCACTGTCTCATTAGATATAAAATATCAAAGTTTTTAGGTACCCTCTCATAATCATTTTTATGTTTCATGTCTGCAATTTTCAATGGCACTTTTGGGGCTTGTCAGAGGCACCACCCCCAAGCTCAGCCCACCAGTGCCCGTGCTCTCTCTGCAAGTTTCCACGTTGGAAAGCTCACATATCATCAAGGCAATATTTCTAATGAATTTGGCTTGGGAAACATGTGAGTGCTATAGAGAAGAGGAGGGCCGTGGGAAGTACATTTTAAAAGTATACCCAACCAGATAAATAGACTTTTTAAACCCAAAATAAACAGATAGAGAAAACTCACTTAAGCAAAGGATGCATAAATTATCTTTACCCTGAGGATGCAGTAAGTTATTCCCCCTCTACATTCAAAATCCCAGTGTTTTCAAAGTCTGTATTTCATGTCCAGTCACTAAGAATGCCCTCTTTGACTTCACCCGTGCCTGCAATCGTGCCCTTTCCTGAGAAGGGCCCATTTGTCATGTGGGGAAAGAGGCTTTAATTAACTAGGGAAAATGTACCTAAGGTGGAAACTGTGAGCTTTGGCCGTATTTCCATAGAAAATACATGAAAAAACATGTATAGATGATCCTAAATTTTTTATTTTTTTTTTTTTTTTTTTCATGAAAGGACATTTTTTGGTTCCCTACTTTACTCTTCAAAACCCAAAGAGCTTCTTTCATGTAGGATTCCCATCTATCTTACCCAGAACAAGCATGGAATGTGCATTTATCCCTCACAAAAAATACATTTTTCAAGTTCACTTTTTTCTCTGTTTCCTCTTTCCCTCTGGGAACCCAGCAAATGTCTGTTGTGCACTCAGAAAGAAGTCAAGGTTTTAACAGGGAGGAGGAGGAGAGAGAAAAAAGGTGACTCTCAGGTTCTGTGCTAATATTCCAAGCATTTCTATAAAACCAACAAAACTGAAAGCAACAAAAGGGGAAACTATCAAAGCAAAGCATTCAAGTTACTGGGAGGCTAGGGAAAGCCTTAATTTTCATGCCAGCAAAAAAATTACATGAGTTTTATATTGAAGCTTTATTTGCTGTTGGGCTCAACAGCATATGAACACCTAATATGAAAAATGCAGCAGATCTGCAGCATGTGCACATTTGTCCCTGAGATGCAATATATGCAAAATGCATAAAGGATCTGCCTGCAACTTGCTGTGTTTTCAGGGCAACAAAAGCCTAAAGAAGTTTCCTTTAAGCAAACCCATGGCTGCAATTTTGCAAAGTCAGTAACTTTGGGTCAGCAGCAGCCCAATGGGACTGTCCCTTCACACATTTGTTTTCTGCTTGAGTCTTTGCAGCCTTAGGCCCTTAATTTGTAACCTTTTGTTTAATTTATCAAGGTATTTAACTGGTATTTTGTTATAGTTTTGCCATGCAAAGACAAGGAGTTATACTGGGGGGGCAGTGGGAGTAGGCACCAGGAGTCAGGATGGTACGTGGCCAGTGCTTGAATTTCCAGGCTGTCATCTTGTTCCCACTGACAAAAGGTGTCTGGTGACTTTGTGGGTGCCATGGCACTAAGCAAAATGCTGCTTTGAAAGAGACATCTTGCAAAAGGTTGACTTTATTTCTCTTAAAGTTGGTCTCACAAATCAAGGAAAAAGGGGAATGGGCTCATATCCCAGACATAGTGACAGTCCAGGCTTTTCTGACAGAGGTATTTCCTAGGAAATCTGGTCTTATCTTCTGAAGCTGTGAATTATTCTTCTCCAAGCTGAAATAAGATGCTGTGGGGACAAAAGGACAAGGGGTAGAGGAGTGACAGAAATGGCAGGTCCTCTCACAGAGCTATGGAAATGTGTCGACACTTTTGCAGAAGGGATGAGAGAAGCCTTCTTTCTCTTTACTTGAAAAGCATGGGGAGGAAGGGAAAAGGGCTGCTGCATTTCTATCATCTATAATCCTCCACTTAACCTATGAATTAGCCCTTGTGTGAGCAAAAAGGAAAGTTGGTGGCTAAACCATAACCCGCCCACCCCCAAGTGGGTACAAGTCCTCTTTTTCCTGTCGTGAGCACTACATATAATGGGCCCCTTGAATTAAGGAGATATATTAAAAAGAGTCCTGGCTGGCTTGCACCATTTTCTTCCTGGCTGTGTATATATTTATGTAATGTCCAATGTCCCAGGACCAGCCTTTTCAGAGCTGGTGTCCAGGTGTAAGGTGCAATTTTAGCCTAGTAATTCTGTACCAGCTTTAACTGCTGGCATGGGGTTTGGAAGGAATAGATGTCTAATTACTCATTTGTACCCCAAGTGCAAATTAGGTTTAGCTACAGCTTGCACTGCGGTTCACAGGGAGGGTGAAAATATGTGCAGAGTTACCTATAAGTTAGCCCAAGCCAGGAAAAACAGAGTTCAGAAAGTAGAGAAATCCCACAGTGAGCTGGGCAATTTGGTCAAGAATCCTTTCTGCCATGGCTGACACCATGTATTTTAAAGGAAGAAAAGGGAGATTTTGAAACAGGCAAAGAGGAGAGAACTTCCCTGTAGGCTGTCACCCAGGGTGAGATTCATTTTGTCTGTCTTGAGCTGTCTGAATGCTCAAGGTGACATTCCCTTGAGTGTCCTGTGTCCACTCCCTGGGGGGTGACAATGAGAAAATTGTAGTGAGCCCATGCTTCTGGGCAAGGTCTCCCATGTGTCTTCCTCTATGGACTGCAGCAAGAGGAAGAAGTATCTTTCCTGAAGTCAGGCAAAATGCTTTCTGATCACAGAAATTGGCAGCTGGAGAGAGAGAAATGCCAGAGTTTGTGGTTATTGTTCATTTTGTAAGCAGCACTTACCACCTGTCAGGTCCCCTTCCATCCTGGAGGTGAGGTGGGTGTGTCTTGGTGCACTTGGGTTTTGGAACCCTCTTGTTGCAGGGTGTGTTGTATCCAGGCAGGATGCAGGGCAGGAGCACAGCAGGTCAGTCTGAACGATGGGGCTTTATTAATGAATCCTTGAATGAAGACAGCAAAAAGTGGGCTCTGTGGCTTCTGGTCTTTTGCTGTTGCTGCCAAGCTGTGTGTGGGAGGATTTCTTGTGCATCCTTTCAATAGCAGCTGTCTGGGGCTGGAGGCAAGGAAATGTCAGGGACAGAAGATGTGCTTGTTTATGCAGGAAAAAAGATGATGAAATGGGATGTGCTGCTCTTCCAAGGGTGGCTGGGAGTCCCCTTACCAGAGTGGGTTTGTGCTGTCAGCAAACTTCCCACAAAGGGACTGCAACACCACCATCAAACCGTTGTACCATCCTCACTGGGATTCAGCACAGAAGAATCTCACCTTTACCTGAGCCCAGACACGTCTTTGTCCTGGAGGAGCAGCAGGCACTGAACAGTGAAAAGCCTCTGTTTGATCAGTGCTGGACCACACCGAGTGACATGTCTTTTTTTAATTTTTTATTATGGAAAAGGGAATTTTGCTAATCTGCCCAAGGATGACAACATCAGCAAGCAGGGAATGAACATTCTATTACATTCATTTGATTTCATAACTTTTGTTGGATCACAGGGGAGCTGCTCCACAAACACAAACAAAAACCTCTAGTGCGGTGGCTGTACTGAGTGGGATGAAGCTTTGTGTTTGTTCTGGGGCTGAAGAACTCCGTGTCCAAACCTGGTGCCTAAGGTTGAGTGTGTACTTAAGCCTTGGTCCTGCAAAAGTTTACACGTGTTCCTAACTTTGCACGTCTTGAATGTAAATGAGCTTTGGAATAATGAACTCACAGGTTGTAATGAAAAATGGCTGCAACCTGTACAGATTTTCTTCCACACATTCATAATGCTCACACACATACAAGAGCACAAAGTGTGGTTGTACTTTTGTGCTGTGTGTGTATCTCTACACCCCTGAACTGAAGGAAAAATGTTGACCTTTGCCTTTCAATTGCCTATCCAAATGTGGCTAAAATAGTGTCTTCTAGAAAACAACTTGATTGTGTGTTTCAACATCAAACAAAACTCCTGGTGGTGGCTGGTGGTCCCTGCAGCGGTGGCCCCTTCAAGTCCACATGGGTTCTAAAACCATAGTGTGAACCCTTTTCCACTCGTGCACCAAAATGTGTGACTACACCTCCATCATGTATTTGTTTTCCCTTTATTGTATCTGTCAGAAAGTTTTTTTTGGGGGGTGGAATTAAAAATGGATGTTAGGGAAAGGTATGGGCTTGTTGTCATCAAAGAGTGGGCAGGCTGGATTCAAAGCAGTCAGAGTAGGTTGTAATGGAAGTTTTAATGGATAATGTTACAGGTTTTTCAGTTCCTAGCAATCAGAAATTGTTAATCGGGTGCCTCAGAAACATAGAAGTTAAAGCACATGGGGTGTTTTTTGTTTTTGTTCAAGGGTTTGAATTCCTTAAGGTAGCTTGGGTGAGAATTTCAGTCGTTCTTCTGTAATGCTGTAAGCTGCTGCTTTTAGCAGGGAGCTAAAGTTGTCATGTGTTCACTTAACTCTGTGAGCTGAGGCTTAAAGAAAAACAAAAATTATCAGTACTGATGCTAAAATTGGAAGTCACAACACATCCAGTTGTGCTGTGAATATACCGCAGTTTGTGAGCAGGATATTTTTATTGTTGTTATTGCAGTGTTTTGTATATTCTAAGTTGACTACCCAGGGGCTTGGATTCGTAGTGCATCTATGCAATAAAAAAAAATAATTTATACTTTGATGGTGGAGGATGAACCATGGCAATGTGCCTCCAAAATGGTCCTCTTCACTGTGGCTGGGAGCCTCCTAACGCTGCCTTTGCCCCACCCCAAGTCCCACAGTGGGGACTGAAAGTGTTGCAGCAGGCATCTCTCTGTCCTTGCAGCAGATTAAAAAAAAAAAAAAAAAAAGAAAAGGTAAAAACAATGCATAATTTTTTTATATTATTTAAAACTTGCAGCAGAAACACACACTCCTGCCTGCCTCCCCATTACTTTACATAAAATTGTTATGCATTGTAAGTAGCAGCAGCCTGGGCCTCTTGACCTCACAAGAAGAGCTGTTACTATACATTTAACAAAAACAAGGTATTATGTATTAGCCTACACATTTTGCAATAGCTCCAGCAATTTAGTAACTACAGTCCAATTTAAACTGTGCCTGGAGGCAACAAAAATTGCACAAAATGGCAGCTAATTTATAGAAGGGAGAGAGGAAATATTTGGGGGTCTATTCCTTCAAGCCATCTGATTCGTATTATTGACTCATTTAGAAAACAGAAAGTGAGCAGAGACAAGTTTTTAAGGAGTTTGGTTTCACACAAATGACTTGCAATTGCAGCCCATTATTTTTATACCAAGACTTCATTAGTCATATCCCCGTCAAACCTGCGAGCAGTGTCAAATGTTTTCAGAAAACACACCAGGACAGGTATGGAACTCATCAGCCCGTGGCAAAGGTCGCTCTCATTAAGGAGTCAAAATGAAAACTTTCAGTGTCTCTAACACATTGCGCAGACACTCCTGCCCCCACTTCTGAAACGTGGGGCTAGCGAGCCCCTCCTGCTCCCCAGACATTCAAATAAGATCAAGATGACAGGGGCAAGAAAATGAATAGGATTCTTAACTGGCTGTACTTTATAATATGGTACTGATTGGAAACAACCAGAAAGTTGTTTGCCATGTCTATAGTACCATTTCCTGAGGTTAAACATAACATCTGAAATGAAGCAATTAAGTCCCCTTAAAAACAAAACAAAGCAAAAAAAAAAAAAAAACAAAAAAAACAAAACCAAACCAAAAAAACCCACAACCCAACAACTATATATATAAAAAAGAGGGAAAAGGGAAAAAAAAAAAAAAAAGAGGAGGCCATGGGTCTGCACGGTGCTGACTCGGCACGCCAGCCATGCTCCAATGAGCAAAAGAAATGTCTGCAAACTTCTTCCCACCTGGGAGGTTGGAGGGGAGATAGCAGAGCTGTGACACCGGAGTTGTTCAGGACTGGCTCTCAAGCTGTGCCATGACAGATGTGTTTTGAGGAATTTTCAGGCGCGGAGATAAGAATAACAAAAAGGCATTCACTGAAGAGCAGTTACACAGGCTTAGCACAAAGGGGTGAAGAGAAAATGTGTCAATACGTTCCTTATTTGGGGAAGGTTCACCCTGGTTCTGCAACACGCTGGGTTTTGATCTGTGGGCTGTCGCTAACAGGAGCGAGGGTTGCTCTGTTGCCCCTTGAAAGTTATTCAGTGTCTTGGCAATGAAAAGGGATTCCCTTTAGCTGCTTTGCTCTGGGATGTAACAAAGTCCTCCTGATATAAAAAAATGTTGTTTGTCTTACAGAGGATTTGCTTATTTTAAAATAGTGTCCACGGGGTATTATGTACAACAGTAGAAATACTTTTAGGAAGTTTATTCCTTTCATTTTTTAACTGCTCAGCTCATACAGAGTTGGATTTATTTGCTGTGTTCCAAGCAGGTCACTGGGCAGCTGGGGTTGGGGTCTCCCATGTGCCTTGCTCTTGGCTTTGTCAGTCCTGGTGTTCCCTGGAGAATTGTGACAGCCTTGGGTTATGGGCAGAACCTCTGCTGGGTTCCCTGTCAGCTGGGACCAACAAACTGATTTCTGTGGGTTAGTCAGCATTTGCAAAACTAATTCATAAAGATTTAGGTGCTGTAATGATTACCTAAGGAAAATAGTTGAAGTTGCAGGTTATTTTGTGTGTAGGAAGATGCACACATGGGTAGTTTAATAATTCTTCTTGGAAAGCTTGATGTCTTATCCTCTTTAGGGTGTTTGTGTGGTGTATTCACACTTGAGTATATTTGCCTCTCTTGCTACCTTGCCTCTTCATGCCTATGCATGTGTGCTTGAAAAGCTCAAGTGCCTAAAAACCCTCCAGGCTGACAGCTGGGGGCACAGATCTCAGAAAAGCAGAGAGAAATGCCAGTGCTGCTGAGCAGGTTGTGGCTGTGCTGCTCTCACACAGCTCCCTGTAGCTCACTTTTCTCACTGGAGAGTTGGCTGAAATCACAGGTTACTCATTGAACATAGAAAACGGGGGTGATGGGAGACAGAAAAAAAAAATTAGCTGTTTTGGAGAATCATTAGAGGAATGTGCAGAGGGAGAACAGCATCCCTGAGCTTGCTCCTGGCACCTTCCATTGTGTGTGATCTGCCTGGAAGGGAAGATCAGGAATTTCTGGGTTCCATTTCCTTTTTGCTGCTGTGGTCTCAGGCTACTTCCCAGTTACTTGGTTTCCCTCTCTACAAGGCAGGACCAGTGCAGCTCTCTGTGAGTGTTGGGAGATGGCCTGGATGGAGCTGCTGGGGAACACAGAGTGCTGCTGTGAGGGCTGAGCAGAGAAATGCCAATGCTCATCACTGATAAGAAATCCCTCGTCCAGATCCTTTTTACAAAAAGTGCTTTCTGACACTTATTACCTGCCCTGGGCTCGCACCAGGGAGTTATTTCTGCCCTGAACACCAGACTTTCCTGGTTAGAAAACTCCCTCCTCTGGGTCTGCATCCTTATCTGTGGAGATACCAGGGCTGGGGTGGCCGTGCCCTCACCTGCCAGCCCCGACCACAGGGCACATCCTGAGCTCCAGCCCCTGATTGATGCACTTGGCCGAGAACTTCCCTCCTGCCCGCTCAGGAAACAGGAGGGCTGGGGAGATAGCGCTCGCCTTTCTTTCACACTCCCTGCTTCCGAACCCTAATCACCTTCTGCTGTGGGAAAAGAGATGAGATGCTGCCTAAAAAACAGATCATTGTCCGCCTCCTAGATTAATGCAGAGAAAGCAGTATTGTCTGCTGAATGGATAAACCTTCCTCCTGTCACTCAAAACCTAAATTCAACGCTACTTCATTTCTAAGAGGCTTATCTTCCTTGAATAGACCCTTGCAGCTCAAGTAAGAGGCGATGTAATGAAGCGTGTTTTTTTCTTAAGTGAGAAACCTGCTGCAAAGAAGGGGTGAAGCCTGTGCAGCTGTTCTAAAGGGCCTTTGCAGACTCTCGAAATACTTTGTCATTTATCTGGTCTTGCACGACAGCAAATGAGAGAAGATCAAGTTCAAAATCTGCCGGCGCGGCTTTCAGGGCTTCTTCATCTGTTAATTAAATAATGGTCGTTAGCACACAATGTCCCCACAAGGAGGGCGGATATGATGCCCAGATGGAAATATGGGTTGGGAGTTATGAAGAAGCAGATGGGCCCCAGGAATTTTCCTGCTTTCTGCCCCCCAGCCATGCCTTGGTATGTGGCTGGAGAAACCCACAGTGAAACAGGTGGCAACAGACAGGAAAAGAAATTCATAGGAGCGTACTGAAATCATGGTAGAATATACCCCTTTTATTTGGGGTTGCAATTAATTCAGTGATTTCCCACAAACCAGCCTTTTTTTGGAAAATCACACAGGCCACAAATAATGACCTGTTTACTTTCCTTCCCTGGAGCCTGCTGCAGTAAAGACTTAACTTTTACTTTTAATGTATTTTGGGAAATGTGTGGTCTAAATTAAGATTGGTTGCTCAACATGAAAGGGCCAAATCCTGAGGTGCTCACTCAGCTTCTGCTCCATCCAAATTTATACTGATATCAAAGGGCAGCTCTGAGGTTTGTTGAGATGGTCTGTAAGATCTGTATGATGTGCCTCTGTGTAATTGAAGGTGATGCTAGAATTTGTTTTGGATGTAAGAAGTTAGTTCTTCTTTCTGTGGGTTATGTATATTTAATTTCTAGATGTTTGCATTCAGATTTTACCTTAAAGCACTGATCTCAAACACCTCTTTCATCACCAATAGTGTGACCTTTCCAGTCTCACCATCACTATGTGGACTGCTGCCATCCAGTTTATACCTCTGTATTTACAGGCCATGTCCTGAAAAGTCCTCTTTCAGAGACCACATCTTTCAGAATGTGGCTTTACATCAGTTGGGATCACACAGGAACTGTATGAGACTGAGTTACCCAGGGGTACATCTGATTTATATTTTTTTTTTCCCTTGAGCTGCTGGTTTTCTTCCTGGAGTTGTGATGTTGGGACAAGGGAGGAGACCCAGCATGGTGCACAGGGAGTGGGCAATTCAGGGGCTGCTTGTGCCAGAACTCAGTGTGGCCAAAGACATATCCAGTCTGGCTTGGACTGGAAAATAACACCTTTACAAAAGACCATGCGCAGGGTGATGGTCACCTTGAAGAGATTTAGTGCTGAGGAAGAGAAATCCTGGTGGATGGTGATTTCAAGAGGTTTTTGAGCAGCATGGAGGAAAATACAACGCTTGGAGTGCAGATCTCTGTTGTGGGATGCAATGTTTCTAACACTGCAATGGGTGCCAGAAGTCCTGCAGGGCAATTAGCATCCATAGGGTGGGTCCCTGCCATGGCATGGCTTGGACCAGTGTGGAGACCATGAGAACCAAGGAGAAGTGGGCAGTGTCTGGGAAAAAACATGGAATGTGTAATAAATGCATTCCCGCAACAAATCCGCACTAAAGAAAACATGATGCTTGTGACAGAAAACAATAAAAGTAAGGAAATTTGCAGTTATTGGTAAAACATACCATATGTTCACAAATGTCTAGGCCCACAAGGGCATCCTCATAACTGCTTGCTTGATGTCAAGGTGTTGAAGAACAGATGGTAGATTTCACCCCAAATGACAGATTTTTGGGCCGCTGCTCTGCGTTTTTGTCCTTCCTTGCTATCTTCAGCATGTCAGTGTGGCTTTGCTGACCTGTGTCATGTGTTGAAGGTAATGTTTGTGAGACAGGGAGGACCTGGGGTTCTGGTTGGCAAAGGTTGTTTTGCAGGTACCCCAGAGCAGGAAAACCTCACTTATGAGCAACAGAGCCCTGAGCAGATTATTCAATTCTATCACTGAAATGTGCATTAACCCTAAAATACAGTACCTGGTCTGGCAAAGAAAATGTTGTCAACACAAATCATAAGTTATTCCTCTTGCCCTACATCCTGAGAAGCTCTTGACAAATATAATGCTATATTTCCTGGATTAATAGGCATCGATAGCCAAATTCCCTGGACTATAGCATGGAAAATTAACAAATGCTTTCATCTCTACTTTCATTACAGGAGTTATTTATGGGGATGTTTTGGTAGTAGGTGCTGTTTCTGTTAACTGTTTAGGGAGCTGGCTGGAGGCTTCGTGTCTGCAGATACTGACCTTTTGCAGATTTTTTCCCCCTTAGCTGATGTCTTCGTCAGTAAGGAGACACCTGCATCCGTGCAGCTCCGGCAAGCAGAGCGACACAGCACTCCAGTATTTCCCCTTCTTCACCAGCTGGATAGGACCCCTGATACAAAACCTGAGAAATGTGCCAAAAGCCTTCAAAGTTCAGGCCAGAGGTGTTTGTGCAAGATAAAAAAGGGACAATATAGCATCTCTGTACAACTCATCCGTTTACACATGACACTCGCTTCGCAGTCTCTGATTAGCTTGTTAGTAAGGAGGCAGGAAGAAGTGCAATCAAGTTTTTATGATTCATCATTTCTGTTCCCTGTTTGGGAGACAATGTCAGAGCTCTTTGCCAATCATAGAAGGTGGCTTTCGAGTGCCTTAGGGAGATGCTTTTTTTAAAGATGCTCTCTGTGTTTCTGAAGGCTGAGCCACATTTCTAAATAACAGGGAAGTCCTGGAGTTTTTGTGTTGATTTTGTTTTTTTTTCTAATTGTATCTGCTAACAATGCTTTTATGTTTGCTGCACGTATGCTAAAACAAAACATGCTTCCAGTTTGTCTGTAATCCTGTTTTCACTCAGAAGTGTTTTTTCAGAAATAAATTAGAGGCAGTACCTGGAATATTTTCCACAATACAAAAGGCAAATGTAAGTTTTATGAAGTTGAAAAGGATACATTCTCTTCTCCTGACCTTGATTTTTTTTTTTTTTTTTTTTTTAGCTATATTCTCTATACCCCTGCTTTAGAAGTATTATTCTTCATCCCATCCAATTACCATTTCTATCAGCTCTTCTGAAAGATTATGCTTTTTGGGTGTTCTTCTGTAGATGTCTTTCCAGTGGCTTCACTTGATGAATGTGACAAGTTTTGTGTTTTCTCCCTCCCCTCATTGAATTGAAAAGTTTTTTGATAAATACAGGCCAATAAGTGCCCAAAGGCAGTGTTTCAATGGCTGCTAAATCTTTCAAGGTTAGGACTTAACCTCCGTTCTCCCTAATTCAACTGCAACCTTCAGTCTGGAGCCAATCAAGAATATCAGATGATACTTAAACAATGAAGGATTTCTGATATTCAGGTACAGCCTCTGTTCAATAGGATTGCAAATTCTTTGTGTGAAGAAAGTCGGTTTTGCTCTAAAGTACTGTCACAAAAAGTGAAATTACCATTTGCTTGGAATGATGCCATTCATCATTGTCAGAATACTAAGCATTGTAAGTAGCTAGGCCTCTCCAAATTAATGCCTTGTTTTGCATCGGCTAAATTTCCCAAATCCTTGAGGATGGGTCATACAAAACTCATCTCACCATTTTAATTTATCAATCCAATATGAGTGCAGTGAGAGGGAGCTTCATTCGGTCTTAGCTCTTTTATTTACAGTCTAATTCTAAAAGAAAAGGAAATAAGATATGAAAATAAGTTGGAAAATAAGATAAATCTCTCAGTGAAATCACAAGATCTACTCAGTCCTGTAGCAAACCCTCTATAATTCATTTGTAGGTCAGCTCAAGGGATTAGCCATGACGTATTTGGAAATTCATTTATTTTTATTTTATTTTGCTGTTTCTTATGCATAAGGGTAATGCTGTCCCCAAGGCTTTTCAGGTAGCCCTCAAATCTTGACAACATTTGCTGTCTCTAAGGCCTAAGCCAAAATTAATTTTCAAATAAACAGCATAAAAATGTATGGAGTTGTATAAATTTGAATACAAAATGCATTTGTTTTGCTTGCTTCCATCCATACATACATGCTGTTGGCTCAGCCAAAAATCATAATATGACATTGAAATTAACGGCCATGTGTACATCATGAAAGTCAAAAAAGTTTCTTAGTTTATTAGAAACACTGCAGCATGTGGGTTTTTTCCCTCCCTACTTTCTCCTTGATATTCTCTGCTTGATGTGTGCTGGGAAAGAAATGGATGTTAATTGTGCTTCTCTCTCTGGGTGCCTTCTGAACCCGTGTCTCTGCTCCTGGACTGCTTGCTGTGTCCTGCATCCAGCCAGGAATTTTGAGGGATGTGACATCCTGAGAAACGCTGAGATGGTTTCAGTGAAAGTGAAAGTGACTCTCTATCTCTTGTAATTTATTTTATCAGGCCCAAGTAGGGAAGCACTGAAAGTGAGAAGAGAGCCTGGCCAGGCTGCAGAGTGGGGATGCTAGAAAGTGCCTCCTGTCCTGCAGTGAGTGGGGAATCAGAGTGGAGGGTTAAAAATGACACTCAGAGGCAAAATCCCCAGTCCTGAGCTAAAGCCATACAAAAAAAAAAAAAAAAAGCCCCAAGCAACCAGAAGCCCATGCTGAGGGATTATAGAGAAACCAGGCAAACATTTTGCTGGTGTCTAAATGATACAGAGTGGACTCTTCCATCGCTGATGCAACTTGAGAGGTGCCAGGAGCTGCTGCTTCTGCCCCAGGAGCCTGCAGCACCTGCAGGATCAACCCAGTGGCAGCTAAAAATAACTCCTCTGTGCTCTTAAATTAAAACAATGCCTCTTTTCGGCACACTTTTTGAAACCTCATTCCACAAGGGGGCTGCAGGCACGCTGGAAATTTAGTGGCTGGCAGGCTGGGGAGTACCTGAGAGAAAGGATGCATGATCCAATGCAGAGGTGTGGGCCAAATCCAGAGGGAAATGGTCCCTGAAGTCAGAGCAGCGCCTGCACATGGCTCTTTCTGAAGATGTGACAAGTGGCTCTTTGACAAGGTTAGCTGTGCCATCAGCTGGGGATGGCAGAAAGGTCGAGGAAAAGCCTGAGGGGGTTGGGATGCAGAGCTGCATCACACTTGTGCTGCTCCTGCCCCAAAGGTCCTCCAGATTAATTGGGTTAGCAGAAGTATGCTTTTACTTGTGTTGAGTTAAGAGAAGTACAGCTGTGTGAGATCTCACTGGTGTGCTGCCTGGAGCTTCATATCTCAAGGTATCAGCTGACTAATAAATAGTTGGTTAATTATTAATTAGCTAAAGATTATGTTTGGAAAGGTAGATCACCTTGAAATATTGCTTTCTATTATCTTTTCCCAGCCAGGCAGTGAAAGATTTCAATTTAATCTGACATGACAAACTACAAACAAGTGTCTTTAAGGCTCTGGCAGGTGAGAAGCTGGGGTCTGGTGGGATGTTGTAGGGGCTGGTTTTCTACACCATGCCCAGCCAGACCTGGGTGCCAGTCTCATGATGCCCTCCTGCCCAGGGATGTAGCTGGAGCAACATCCTGCAGTAGCTTGCACCTTTTCATGTTTTAAGTGCTCTTATTTCCATCAATATTAGCTCATCCTGTTAGACACAGTGCACAGCTTTCTGACCCAAAAGAGAGCAAAATGCTTATAACATTTTCCAAATTTATTTAACCCTCCAGGAAATACTTTGGGGTGAAACACCTGGGGACACCCCCTTACTGTCTCCTCTCTCCCTGTCCCATGGCTGGGGCAGCGGGCAGAGCTGCCCTTTCCCAGCACGGAATGTGTCCTTGATGTGGATGGTGTGGCTGAGACCTTCCCACCCACTTCTTCCTGGCTGCTGTTTACAGGCGTGAATTTTCCCTCCAGGCTAAGTGCAAAAGCTGAGCCCAGCTGCTAAATGAATGTCCTTGTTCTTCCCACCCAGCACACAAGATCTGCCTCTTAGCCCTGGTTTGAGGGTTGACTGGGGAGCAGCTGTGGCTGTGCCAGGCTTGGCCTTGGCTGGAGGTAGAGCATCTCACTGCTTTTAGCTCACCCTCCACCTCTGGCAGGGTGATCTGGGCAGATTTTGCTAGTGAGTTGCAAGAAATACAAGTTGAGGATGGGCCCCCTAATATCCAGGAAAAGCAGGGCTGGGAAGGGAAGCATGAGAAGCTTTGGGAGATACTGCCAGCCCCTGCAAAGATGTGTTGTCTGGGAGCTGCTTTTAGCAGCCCAAATCTGCTTTTATAATTGCAGGTCAGAAAGAAAGCAAAACAGAGGAAGAAAGATAGTTTTACTTGCAAGTAAAGAATATTTGATATAATGCACATTTTAAAAAAGGTGGCAGTCTACATGAATGCTGCCATACAGAATGTCTTAGACCTGGAAAATTGATTTAAAAATGAGTCATTCTTCAAATAGCAAAGATAAAAAGAAATCTGTTACATATATGTTTCTAAAAATGCAAAAAGCAGAGAGGATCACTGAACCACATGCTCTTGCTTATCATCTCTGTTTAGTGAATCATTTGAGACTGGACAAAAAATTCACTGAGTCTTTTTACATGCTTGAAATCTCCTGAAGTCAAAATCCCAGAGGAATGCAATGCCTTACTTATACTACACAGCATACAAAATTGCTTTTTAATTAGTAATACATCCAAATTCCTATTTTAGGCAGTGTCTGTAGAACAGCAGAGTACAGTATTGCACTTCTGGACGTCTACGTTGTAGTTGTTGAAATATGTTTAGCCCTGCAAACATTTTGTTACTGTGCTCATCGCCCTGTTATGGCAATAGCTGCTTAGGTGACTTTCATTTCTTGCCAGAGTGTAAAACACCCCGTGATGCATGAAATGGGGGATTTTCACACACATTTGAAGCATTGTATTTAAAAGTATGTTGGTGACTTGCTCCTCAAGGGCCTGTGGACAGAAAAGCAGGGTTCTGCAAGGCTTGGCAGAGCAGTGTAAAGGAGCAATGGTGAAAACAGGAGATTTTGCTTGCTCTTAGGAAAAGGTGGCTTTTGGTTTCCCCCTTGGCCGTGCCTGCAAAGGGACAGGTGGATGAACGATTGTAGCAGCAGCTCCCTGCTTTAGCTAAGCCAAGAATGTAGTCAAATTATAGTTATTCCCTCCTGGTTTCACTCAAGGTGCATAATACTTTCTCCTTTTCTCCAGCTTCACAGAAATCCTTTTATTCTGTGGCATTTATACTTCACACTGATAAAGGAAAAGGTCTTTTAGTCATATACCTGGAATGGCACAGGCAGCCTCCAGGAAGTGAGAAAAGTTTCAAGGCTATGGTTAAATAAATTTTTTTGAGACTTCTGGACAAAGTTTTCCAAAAACTCTTCCTGTTTACAGCAGGTGAGGATACAGCCTTCTTTTCTTTCAGTTTGATCCTGGCACTAACTCTAAATTTGGAATATTTGCAGTTTCTCTTAGGAAAGGAGTGAGGGGGGGGGGGAGAAAGGTAATTTTGAAGGAAAACTCCAGCTTCTCCAATTATGAGAACGATTTTAATAACTCTGAGTTCCCCATGGTAATCCTTTAACAGGAAGGCAGTTTGAGAACCAACCCAGCCTCCTTTCCTTTCATTCCATCCCAAAACACCTGCAACTCTCAGCAGAGTAATCTATGAATCACTGTGTCTGTCGTCCACTTATTGTCTTGTCTAGTGCACTCCACGGTGGAACTAATCAACAGCCCTGAATGAAGCATTGCTCCTGAGCTGAATTCCTTAAAGCTCCTGAAGTATTCAGCAAGGAGGAGAAATCTTTTGGTATGATTTGCTCCACATTCCAAATTCATTTATAGAAAGAGAATAGATGATTAACAACGGGTCGAGAGACACAGATTTAGCACTGCATTGCCCTGACCTGCCCTGAGTTACTCCTTCCACTTCCCAGGCTGCTCTAATAAGATGAGTTCAAGGAGTGGGATGGCAAAAGCTGCTTGAATCTCCTGCACCCAGCTGTCTTAATTTGGTTTATTTGCCTTAATGAACAAATCTGGTTCCTTAATCACAGGTGAAGGGAAAAGGTCACTTGCCACTCTGACAAATGGGTTTACCCTGAGCTGTTTGTGTTGGGCTCACAGATAGTGAGTTTTCCCCCTTTCTCTTCCCCACACTGAAACGCCAACATCTCTGCAGCACCTCCCACTGCGGCCATTACCTGTGGTGCCTGGGCTGCCTGCCAAGGAGCACCCTCGGTAGCAACAAAGGCATAATCATTTCCAGTTGGAAAAGGCTGAGCTGTAGTAATTTTCCCCTTTGAAAGCTGCAGCAGTGAGGCTTGGGTTAAGGAAGAACTCCTCTGGTCCTGGGACATAGTGCAACAAGGGTATGAAACTTCATCAGAGGTGGCAGCCATGTGAAGGGATTGCAAAGCACCCAAAAATGTTCTTCACCCCCTAGCAGTGTCCAACTGACCTTGCAAGTGGGGTGGACAAGGGGATGGATGATCTTTTGCCTAGGTATGGTTGGTAAATGCTAACAAAATGGGTGTAAAAAGCAGGATTAATGTTTCCTAAATGATGACCTGGTCTGCAAAGAGGTTCAGAAGAACAAGAGGTATAAAAGGTGCCAGAAGCTCCTGCCCCATCAGGCAGGATGGCAGCCCAGGCTCTGCTGCTTCAGCAGTGAGCAACCACGGGGGCTCTTCCCAAAGGATACCCTGCATCTCCAGGGATTGGCTGTGCTCTGCATGTTTTGAGGACATGTTAGTGTCCCCTTCCCACCCAGTGCACACTTTGGGCTGACTGACATTTTCTGTCAACTTTGGGAGCAAAATGTAGCAATAAAGTCAAGCCTCCATCCAGATGTACCTACTATAAAAACCCACCTGAGCCATCTCATGCAAACCCTGCCTTGTGGCTTACTCCAGGAAATCCTTTTGCAGCTAATACAAAAGGGAAACCATTTCAGAAAGCAGTTAGAGGTATATAGGTACTTTAAGCAGAATGATAATTTCTTCAGGTAGGGCTGAAAATCTCTTGTTGGATGTAGGAGACAGAGAACTCTTTGAGTGTGTTCATGGTGATATATTTGTAAACCATGTCAGTTTTTGGACACATTGGCTGTGGAAAATAAAACCTTTGAGAGATGACCTGGGCAGATTTGGAGAAGTAGCATCCATATGGAGTGGCATTCAACATCAGCTGAAGATGGAGCTCTTCTCCAGGCCCTGGGTGCTCTCAGATGGCCTCACTGGAAGCCTTTTTTGGTCACATAAGAAACAAGCTGGGTGAAACCCCAGGTGTGCTAACCAGGTGTTGAGATGAACTGATTTTCTTTTTGCTGGAAGAAAGGATGACTCTTTTACTTCACGCTTCTGTTTTGAAAAAAAAACAAGGTGGGATTTTGTCCAAAACAGAGCTTTCCAATTTTATCTGGCATTTCAATTCTCCTATGTTTATGTAATGGTCAAAAAGATAAAGCTCTGTCTTGCAGGAATGTGTTTGACGTGGAAAAACCCAGAGGACAGGTGACTGGCAGGAAGCGAGGGGCGGCTGCTCCCTCCCAGATGCAGATGAATAAATAAGTTTTGAGATCATCGTTCCCTTCAAGTCTTTTCCTTTGATTCTTCAGATTATTTTTATGTCGGAGACAAATAAGAAACAAAGACAAATCTGTAAAGTGACGAGTCAGAGTTTATTGGAGCAGGAAAATAAGCTATTCACACCACTTCCCCATTTGCTGTGAGAGGCAAAATCATTCACAATGGTGAATCATGGCAGCTTGAGCTGCTTGAAATGACTGCTTTCTGAAGTTAAATTGCTGCTGGCATGCACGGAATAAACAAAGATATTAGTTAAGTTCTTTTACAAGTACAAGTTTTCTTTAGTGGTGATTTCACATCTACTTCTGTAGGGCCAACCGGGTTACCTTATTTTTGACAGATGATACTTAAGAGCATCTCTGTGTTTTCTTCGGGTAACTATACAATTTTCAAGAGAAAACCCTATCAGGGATGATGGAAAAATGCTCTAACTCCCATCTCCAATAGGCAAAATGGCAAGAGGAGGTATGAGTTGCATACAACATGAGGTATGAATTTTAACAATTGAAATGTCTGCTGGTAAAAGTGTCTGATTCTTCTTCCTGACATGAACGTAGATTCTGGGAAGAAATCTGTTCCATGTGCCTCCTATGCAATTAATTCATCCAAGTTTTTTCTATGACTCTCCTTAGCACGGACTTTCAGGGTCAGCCAGGTACCTGTGAGATTTAGACATATTAAACATTTAGACATAGCAGAAGCTGCATGGCACATCTCCATAATGTATTTTTTTGGGCAGGTCTTACTCTTTTCCCTATGTTGGTGACATGAGATAGGTGGTTTATTGCAACAAAACTACAGCTGTGAGCTAGCTGGGAGCAAACTTTTGGAGCCCATATTTAAATAGGTGCCTCTCAAGCATGGCAATCCTTGCACTTCTGGCTTCTCCTGGTCTTGTTGTTCCTTGGAGTTTCAAACCTTCCTCTGGCTGCCAAAGTTTTTTGTGCTCTACTCTACCAAATTTAGTCTCTGTGTCTGTGGGCATAGCATTGATGAGACCATCTGTGATGACTCCTTGTGCCAGAGTTCCATTTCTTCTACTTCCCAGACCACCAAGGAGAGGATTTATTTGCTGTAGGTGTCTACAAGCATGCCTACCCTGAGCAAATTGTTTAGATTGCTTTTGTACTTGGCAGGCAGCTTACAAACTGTCACCTCACCTCAAAATGGGCATCGAAGAGTCTCCTGAACAGTCCCAGCACTTGGTTTTCTTCAGCCTGTGTGCAGCTGATCTGTAAATGTCAGGAATCAGCACTGGGGGATCCCCGCGAAGGTTGTGTGCAGACAGCAGAGGGTGCTGGAGTTTTTTTTCCTTTCAACACATTTCCAAGGTTGCAGGACCATTATAACCTGGAATCAAATGGCTTTTATTCTGATTGCTGAATACAAAGAAGCCAGGCAGGTACAGCAAGAGAGAAGGTAATGAGCTGAATGGTCACTCTCACCTTCAAAAGTTACACCTGTGCCAAAACCAGGCTCTACCAAATAATTAAGTGAAAACTGAGATGATCATGGTCTGAATCAACAGATTTTATATTTCTAATGACTTTTTTTACCAGTATTTTCCCTGTCTTTACACATTTTAGAAGGGTTTTTTTTTCTGGAAATGGAAAAAAACTCCCAACCTTTACAATTCTCCTTTTCAGAGAAGCCAGAATCCAGAAAGTTTTGTTTTATCAGAAATGCGACTTGCAGACATTATCAGCCTCCAGCAAGCTGCCAGTATAAACTTTTACAAATCAAAGTAATGTTTTCAGCTGGTACCACCTCATTGCCTTCTAGAAGCATCCAGATCTATATCCTGAGCTTCGTCCAGGAATGCCAATCCCTGGGCTGAAGGAAGGTCTCCCCTATAAATGTCCGCAGTCAGAGTTTCAAGAGTAGGATTTAAAAGCAGCAAGGGTAGCACACCAGGCTGTAAGATGGGAATAACTCCC
The DNA here is from genome assembly GCF_036169615.1 of Heliangelus exortis. Classification (NCBI taxonomy): domain Eukaryota; kingdom Metazoa; phylum Chordata; class Aves; order Apodiformes; family Trochilidae; genus Heliangelus; species Heliangelus exortis. The sequence goes on from NC_092430.1 coordinate 22,105,195, forward strand.
TTAAGCTCAACAGAGCTTAAGTGACTTAGACTTCCCAAAGCTGAGCTTTTCTTGTCAGGACAGGGACACACTGGCTGGAGGCAGAGTAAGTCTGAACTTTAGACTTGCTTCCGGGGTCCCATCCAGGGGTGGCATGGATGAGGAGCTTGGGAACTGTGTTTTGGGCTCTACCACTGGTGCTGACACTTGTAGTGCAGGCAGTGGTGCTCATGGCAGGGGATGGGAACGTCTGCAGGGCAGCAACCATTGCCCCTTCCACTTACTGCACCCTTACCTACCACTCTGTTTTAAAGCACAAATTTCACCCCCCCAGGTTACAAATCCAACTGATGTCAGAGCCAGGATTAAAAGGCAGGAGTGACTGGCTTCTAGCCTGTTTCTTAATCTATTAAATCACAGTCTCTCTCACTAACTTTTGCTGGTTACTGGGATTGCTTGGCAGCAGCAAGCCCAGGCTGATGTCTAATTCTGGCTCAGTTATGAAGTCTGCTTGGTTGCCAGCTGAAGGGCATCCAGTCAACAAACGTCTTATTTTTGGATCCTCCTGTTCTCCTGAGACCACTGCTATGAAGAATGACCTCTCTTACCTCATTCACCTTGTTTGCTGTTCCCAGTCCAGATAGTGTCCTGGCTATTTCATGAGTCAATCATCCCATGGAGTAGTGGTCTCCCTGTAATGTTTTCATTAGCATTTGAACCAGAGCAGTGGCTGGCATCTGCAGGATGTTTCAGATGAAGAGACAAAATTCTGATTTTAGTCATGTTAAAACTATGACCAAGCTAGCAAAAGTCAGGAAATCCAAACTGGAGATTGATGGGTTGTCCTTGGATTGCCCTGCCATGTCTAGGTATGGGATGGCAACACACCCAGGGCTGGATGGCCCACAGAGAAGCATTTCTAGTGCTTGGGCACAGTGTGAGGTGCTGAGGGTGGTCAGGCAGCTGGGAGTACAGTTAGGACTTTTACAGATTCATTTATCTTCTTTTAAAATCAATCTATTCTATTCTGGTAATTAACTGTTTTATGTGCAATGTGTAATTTTGCAAAGACGTGTGGCATCCCTGCATTGAAGCAGAATTATTCTTTTTTTTGGATCTGAAACTCAGGTTAGTTTCTCCACCTCTGGAAGGCTATGGCACAGCAACACACAGAAACTGCTTCCCAGTGAGAATGCACTATTTCCTAGTTGTCATCTTCTGTAGCCAACATCACATACCTTTTTTTTTTTATTTTTTTTTTTTTAATTTTCCTTTCTCTATATGTTGAAAAGGGAGAACCTGCATGAGGAAATAGAAGGATCCAAAATCTTTCAGCTTGCCTACAATATGAAAATTATGATGGGAGTCAAGAGTCAGAGATCCTTATGCTGAGCTCTAGTTCTTATGAGTGCTTGGAAAGCCTTGTCTATGTTTCTTGTTAGAATGTTAAAATAATTCAGATCAAGATAATTTTCATAATTACCAAATTTCTGATTCTGTTCCTACATGTATTTCTTTAAAATCTTTTGCTGTTTTCTTTTGGCAGAGTCCCGCACATGCAACATTCGGTGTTTGTAACTGCCATTGAAGGGGCTGACCCACTTTTAGGGTGGAAAGGCTTGACAATTTGATGCAAAAAAGCCCCAAATATTTAACTATAGGACTGGATTTTGCAGCCCTATAAGCAGCAATCCCAATTAGAGCAATCCAGGGGCCTTGCAAGCTCTCCTCCAGGCATGCCACCAGTCCCGGCAGCACTTTCCTCTCTCTGGGGCTGGCTGGGAGCTTTACAGTTGCCCTGAGACTTCCTCCTCCCTCCTCCCAAGGAGAGGATGGGAATTTGCTGAAGGCTTTTATCAGCAATATGCATCTGCCCCCATTCTCACTCAGCAGCTCTGCCAACGAGTGGGAAAAGCCCGGCCAAGGCTTAATCTGCTCCCAGCTTGCTTCCTGCTGCCCTGCCCCAGGGATGGAGGAAGCAGACAAGTGGCCCTGTGTGCTCTCTCTTTGCCAGGCCCCAAAGTTCAAGAGGCTCAGGGAGACAGAGTAGAGAGTCTTGCCCCCTTTTACATGTTTAACACTGGAATATAGTAAAGTTTGTAAAGATGGCTTAGATGGGGCAAAGCCCAGATAACTGGGCAATGTCAGGCTCTTTGGGCACCTGCTGATTTTGGGTGGACAGAGCCTTTTGCTCTGTATAATCTGATGTGATATTAATGTGCCCTCTGAAGAGTCTACCAAGAAACAAGGTGTCAAGTTTTTATTTTGCACTTTTCTTCAAAGCAACATCATTGGTGAAATCTTGCTCTCCTAAAATCACAGGAGCTTTTCTGTGGACTTTTAAGGTGTCAGGATTTCACCCCATGTGGGCGCTTTACCACCTGAGCTTAGGAGAACACAAGCCCTGGTTAACCCAACCTTTCTGCATTGTACTAAGGGCTGAAGTTAACAGGGCAGTTGCAAAGCATGGCGTGTAATGCTTTTTGCATTAAATACACCCACATTATCTTACATCCCAAGCAGCCCAGACTGTCAGTAGACAATTATGAGTTTTGCTGGGTTTATTTTGATTGGCCTGCTCTCAGTTTTCCATAGTGGTACTCTATTTGTACAAACAGATCATTAATGATAGCAACAGATGACATGTGTCTGAAATATGGGGTGGACTAAGGAGTTAGTTTTTCTTCCTTCTTTTTTCCTTTTTTGTTTTTTTTTTGTTTTGTTTTGTTTTGTTTTTCCTGAGTGTCTGCACTTTGACAGCACAGTTTGCCAGGCTGTCACTTGGTTGAGAGATCCACAAGATTAGGACCTCATTGTGTGAATGTTTTCACAGCACTTGTTGCTGTAAAGAATCTTCACACTTTGGTGGATGAAATCTGAACTCCTAGACACAAACTGTTAAGAAGCAATCATAACAATTAGCTAATGTGTCAACAATTAGCACTTTCCATCAACTAGCATTGAGCGGAACCTTCTTCTTATCCATAGGCAGACAAAAATGCAATGATGTAGTAAAGAAAAGCAGTGGAGTTGGCTGCACTCATCCCTTGCTGTAGCCAGCAAACTCCCGTGGGTATTGTTTACAATGATTATTCTTCCATTATGATGTTATTGCACAGGTCAGGGGTGGTAGCTAGACTGAAAATAAGCTTTTTTTTTTTTTCCCTTTGCCTTTTTTTTTTTTTTTTTTCCTTAAGCTCTTGGCTGCTTTTACAAAAGTACAACAGAAACAACTGCTGTGAAAAGGTCAGCCAGTAACAGTACTTTAGTGTTTAACTGGTAAATATTTCAAAATAGTATTTCTAATATTTTACCACTTGGAAGTTTTTCAATGCATCTCCAGTCCAGCGCGACTCAATCAATGTAAGATTTCCACGGTCTCCGCTGGGACTTCTTTACAATGGGTACATTATAGTCTGTTACCATATCTACCACCAGTTGGTCAGAATTTGTTTTAATATCTTTTTATATGGTATATTACTGGCAGTAATATGAAAAGCACTGTTTTCTCAAGTATTTTACATATCTCCATATGTAAGCACTGAAGAGAACTGAAGGTCTTCCAGGTCTTCTGACGTGACCTTGCAGCCACACTTACTCATGCAGTAGTTTCTTAGAAGGCAAAGCAGATGGCTGAGAGGAAAATCAGAGTCCTCTTCAAAGAAATATCTTTGGAGAATGTCTGATGTAATGCATGGGGCTTGTAATGGGCTACTGTGGAACGGACATAAAGTTCTGAAGCATTGGTAAAGGTTTCCCTGGCTAATTGTGGAGACGGAGCCAAAGTGAAACCATCTTAAAACCCAGCAGTTTCTAAAAGTAACATGCTGCTTGACTGCAAGCCAAAGCAATTGATTTAAAACAGGGCACAGTGCTCGAGCTCAGCCTCATCTGGTGCAGCACCCTGGTAGCTGCAGTTTGGACCATGTGTGGATGTTTAGGAATTATTTGGCAGCTCAATAAACACAGCCTTGCAGTAATCTGAACAAAGACGTGGAGGTGAAGATGCAAATGGAACAACAGTAACCAAATATTGCTGATTTCTCGAAGTTCAACCTGTACTACCTTGTAATGGGGGGGAAGTATGACCCTGTGGTGTAAGGACAGGTGGGTCTGCCCCTCTCCCCAACTCTTCCTATATCTCCTTGTGACTTTGTGCAAGACCTCAACGTACCTCAGCTGCCTCTTTTTAATCCCAGATCTTCCCCATCCCCTCCTTCCAGCCTGGGACATTGTGATACTAAACAAATGTTTGAGATTTTTGGAGTGGTGGTGGTGGGGAGTATAATTACACTGAGGATTATTAATATGGGAAATATGGTCAATAAATGTGAGAGGCGTTGAGTAATGCAGGAACATTCTTTACAAATTCTTTAGTAACGGAGTAGGCAGAGTGCCATAGACAAAGAAAATCCTCTGAATTGCAAGTGTGTTCTTATGGCTTTTGCCAAGAAGATGACAAAACCCCTTCTTTCTTCTCACATTAGGACTCCTATTCAATGATACACTTAAGCATGTTCTTAAATTCCGTTGACATTTGAAAGCACTGTTGACTTTAATAGGACTTAAGCACCTGTTCATGGTTAATTGTGTACTTTCAGGGCTTTTCTTGAAGGGAAAAGAAAAAGAGAGCTGGATAGACTTCGGCATGTGCTTAAAGTTAAGCAGGTGCTTAAGTGCTTCGCAGAGCTGAGGCCTTAGAACTGAGTCTAATCCCCTCTGAACTCAGAGGATGTATTTTCCTTGCAGTGTGCCTAGTGTGGAAGAGTAATTTGTTTAAGAGACAAAATGAATTCATGAGAAACATCTGAAGGTTTTGGGTTTTTTTTTTCAACAGCACCCAACTATGGGTGCCAGCTGCTGACAATTGAATTATAAAAGGAATTTACAAACAGGCTAAATGGACTAAACCAAAATCACTTCCAACATGAAGAGCTATAGGCCCAGATAATATCTCTGGGTAAGCCTGCTTGTACCCTGATAATAGATTTTTTTCCATGGAGGTAACACCAGAGCTGCTCCTGGCCAGTGTGGGGTTTGAATCCCTCCCCTCTGCCCAGAGAAGCAGTGATCCTGCCAGGATGTGTGGCTGCCTCTGGGTAAGATGGGAGAGGAGAAAGCTTTTTTTTCCCTGGGAAAGAGCTGCATTGGTGTAGGCAATGACTGATGGCTCAGCAATGACAGTGCCAGAGGTGTTTTCCTGCCTCTTAGCCTGGATTTAGGCAACTTGCTTTTTGGTGGTGGTGGGGTTACAGTGCCTTGCTCTCCTTGAGAGGTGTCCTTGGATGTCTCTTCATCTCCGGTCCCTGTCTGGGAGGGAGAGACAAGGCTTCTGCCTTCTCCCCTTCTCTTGGCTCATGTTGTAAGTTCTACCACATGCACTCTTGCTGGAAAGTGATGTTTAATGCTCAGTGAAGTGGATTTTACTTGGGACTTCTAGATAGTATAGCAGCAATTAAACAAAATTAAACAAAACAGTTGACAAATAAATGTAAATGTGAGGATCTTAATTTAAAGTAAAAAAACTAGTGCCTTGGCTTTTTACCCCCCACAATCTACTGAGCCCAGAGTGGAGCAGTGCTTATGTTTTCTTATGGTCAACATCATGAAAGCAAGATCATCCAAAGGGGATGATCAGAAGAGTGGTGCCTCTGTGAAATTCCCCTTCGAAGGGTGGCCATGCCACAACTGTCCCCTTGAAGGAGGAACCAGAAGAAAGTGATTTAAACCTTACTGTTCACTGTGAACCTCAGCGATCCTGTGCTGTGCTGGCTGGCTGGCTGCTGAGCTGCAGGCTGGGCTGCAGAACCACTGGGGAGCTTTGGTTGGAAAGGGCAATGGCTGGTGTGGGTCTGAGGTGTTGGTCCTGCTCCATTGGTGGGGTTGAACTTGGGAGTTGTGGCAGAGATGCTGCTGCTGCACCAGGCTGGGGGCAATCTGAAAGCACTTGTGCCCCAGGGAGCGAGTAGGTCCTCCAGTGTCCTGACAATGAGTTTTGCCATATTTGGTGGCTTTCTCAAAACCCCATTTCCTTCAGTTTTGTGATTAAGTGACTATGTTGTCTTTTCTTAAAAAAAAAAGGAAGAAAAAAAAAAAAAAAGAGAGAGAATTTTCCAGCCTTTGTGGTAGCAGAGATAAGCTGGAAAATGTGAGCCTAAAACATTCCCAAACCAGAAAGCAAATAATTAGAATCCACAACAACAACAAAACCAAACCAAACATATATTTGAAAATTAAGCTGAACTCCTTGCCAAGTGACTTTGAACAGTGGCAGGCAGCATCACTGCTTTGTTCACAGGAGGTGAGGGATGCCCAGGGCAGGTGCCCCTGCCTGGGACTCTTTTTGTGATTTAACCCCTTCACCATAAAATCTTGGTAAAGTTAAATGCAGTTTAAGGGGTTCAGGGTGGATTACAGGGCTGTGGCTGGAGGGCTGGATTCCTTGCCTGCCTGGAAGGGGTTTTGGAGAGGATGTACAAATGTAAACTGGCCAGGAGGAGTTAATCCTCTGTCAGGATCTGGTTACCAGAGGGAAGTGTTTCACACGAGTTGCCAGTTCCCTTCCACAGTGTATCACGGATTAATAGGAAAATAAAACCCAAACATTCTCAATTTTTCTTATGCAGCTTGTTTACGAAATGAAACGTGTTTGTGTCAGGGAGTGGCAAGCAATCCTCACCGCTGCAGAAAGGAGAAGGGAAAGAAGGAGAACCAGGTGCTCCAAATAAGAAAATGTCAGGAAGGCTCCGCTGCGAGCTGCCGGAGCTATAAATTGTGGCACTGCCACCACTGTGACCTGCAGCCTGGGGGGAAGAGAATAGTATAAAAATGATAAATCACAGCCAGGGTTCCAGATCTTAATCAGACAAGGAAAGCTGGTTCCATTATCAGACAGATTTATATAATCACTTATTAATAACGCTGTGTCCTTCCTCCAGTTTCTTTTAGCAGATGTGGGATAAGACCCCAGATAGCAATCCTGAGGTCACATCTGAGCTGATATTGGAAGGGACAGTGTGTCACTCAAGCAAGAGTTTCCTTGCCTTAACACCTGCTTAGAACCAAGCATCTCTCTTCAGAAAGCAGTGAATGCTGCTACGGAGTGAGCACAGCATCTGGGGAACTCCCCTGACAGTTATTCTTGGTTATTTTATTCCGTGCAGTGTGTCCAGCTCCCGGCCACTGCTCTTCTTGTACAACTCTTTGCTTCAGCTCAGGAGATTTTCACGAGCAGACCACTCTAATCTTCTTCCCCCTGCCCTCTCTATAAGCTAAAGAAACCATTCCCCATGCTTTCACTACTGAGGCACACTTTCTGATCTGTTTCTCGTTTTTATGGCACTCCTCTTGAATCCTCTCCAACATTTCACTCTCTCTCTCAAAGTGGAGGTGCCAGACCTCAGGACAGTTTTCCCCGAGTGATTGTGTTGGTGCCACCATGGTGGTGGCCTCATGGCTGTGTCACTGGCAGCTCTATCTGATGCTGCCCATTTTCCAGGGGAGCCCAATTCCTCTTCTTCCCAGGTGTCCTCCCTACTCTCAGCTCCTCCAACTTTGTGTCTTCTGCACTGTTCTGAGCACTACTCAAGAGTTTCTTCCTTGTCATGCATAAAAATCTCTGGCTGTGGTAACACCAGAAAGTGATTCTTGTAGGACTCTTGGGAAATTGTAGTTATTTGGTGATGATTTTCTATCTAAAGTCATATTCTAGCTGTGTGTACTTTGTCTCATCCTATTTGATTCCATTATCAGCTAAAATATAACCACAAGTAAAGCTTTCTCCACATCTGTCTGTAGAAAACCATCCAAGGATTTACACTGTAGTATAAGCTCATAACTATTGTCCAGCCAAATCTTTTGAATGGTTTATTAGATGACCAGAACTACCTTTGCCAGACAAACTTACAATCATATTAAAAATTTCCATTTACTTTGATAGGATCTATTATCTCTAAATACACATAAATTCACATTAACTATAAAGATATTAATTTAATTCCTGAGGAAGGAAACCTTGTTGATTAAGGAAATAACAGTGGTGTAATTTGCCTGCTCTGCTGTCAGGTCAATCTGTCTTTACCTGACTGCTCCCTCTGCCCCCTCACAGATCCCAGACTCAGACTCTTTCCAGCAGTCCTCTGAAATGGGCAGGTTTTTTTCTTAGAAATCCACATTGACAATTCAGGGATGTCTCCTTCAGCTGCCTTTAGACTCCTGCACACCAATTGTTTGCTTAAGCTAATGCTAAAAATCTGGTGTTCATAGCTGCAATCAGTTCCCTTCTGGGTTATTTTGGGATCAGGTCATTGTTGAGTATACGAGTGATATGACATTTTCCCCCAAATATTTTGCAGAAGTCTCTGTTTGAGTGCCTCTTGCTTTTGTACCTTATTTTCAACAATTAACTAGTGCCATAATTCAGATCACTTTTGTTCCGACAGAACTTCAGCTTTTCTTGTGTCGTTATTTTCCTCTGGCAAATTTCTCTAATTTATAGCTTCAAATTAACATTTATGACTGCTAGCTTCCCTCTTTTCTATGATATTTACACCAGCTCTCACTTCCCCTCTAAGTGACACTGTTTTATAGGTTTTCTGTTTTTTCATTTTCATGGCAACTTTCTCAGCTACAGAATAAAGCCTTGTAAACATCTTGTAAAACGTTAGCAGATCCCAAGTATCATTCCCATACTCCTATTTAACGTCTCCTTTTCCACTGAATGGTTTGATAATTGTTTTCAGCTTTGTGAAACCATCCCTTAGAGCAGCAAATGTGTTTATAAATGGTGAGATTTTTATTCTTGTTACACACAATGGATGTAATTAATGTGATTGCATGAGGACTGGGTGCCATCAGCATGCTGCTGTAATCCAGGTCTCTCTTTGTCATTTCAGTGTGTGAATCCCAGTTGGGATTGTGTTTTCCCAATCCCCTGGATTGCTTGCTAAGTGAATTGAGGATTGTCTGAACGCATATTTTGTTGCTGAGCACCATGCAGTCAATCATGGCAGGATTCAGACTTCTATCAGCTCCATATTTGTTCACACAAAAGCACCACCACAAGAAAGATCACTGCAGAGGGAGATGTCTCTGCACCATCCTCTTTTTCCTTGGGGGAAAGAAAACCAATGGATGGGAAATTTGTGCCCCTGTGCAGTGAAGGGGTTGTCCAGACACCTGTATATGGCACAAAGTTAAATAGGGGAAATAATAAGGAAACCATTTCTGTTGTCATTTCCATTTGGATCATCCTCATCATCACATTGCAGGGTGACAGGTACAGAAATAATGTGTGAAAGTCTCTTTATAGGGTGCATTTGGAAAGGCTGCATCTGTGCTGGAGTAGCTGGTCTGAAACAGGCATAGGATAAGGATTTGACCTGTGTGTGTCTGTGTGTACAATGTACACCTGTATCTACAGAAAATTAAATTGTGCTTTAGTGCCAAATGCATTTGAGTGGACTGGGAAAGACTCTTGGGAAGATGCTGGGTCTTTTTGCTAAGATATTTTCTGGTAATTAAACAGCTCTCTATTTTATAATAGTTAATGAAAATGAGAGTGGTTGGAAGGGTTATTTCTGTCTGTTGCTATTAGATTCTCCAGGTTTGCTGACCCTGAATAATTAAATGTTTTTGATCACTCCGTTTATATTGCCTAGAACTGAAGTAATTCTGATCCTTCAGCAAACTTGAAGCACAGCATGGAACATACTGAAAGGCGCCAAAAGATGAAACATTTCAGTTTAGTGGTTCCCATCTGTCTGTCCTGAGACCAGGAGACCATTATAATACACTTAGAGCATTTAAAAGCTCCTCAAGGTTGAAAGCCCTGATTAGGGCAGTATCTGTTCACGTGTGGGAGCCCTGCCTGCTCCAAACCTGGGAGCAAGGAGCCCACGGGTCCTTTCCTAGGGGAAAAGATGTTAATAATGTTGGGGAAAAAATCAGGGGGAAATATAATCAAGGAGATCTGACACTGAAGAGAAAATAGCAATGTACACATCCATCAGTTTGTACTGTTTTTACAGAGAGTATAAAATATTTAAACTGAAGCCATTAATCATCCTGCTTCTCCGTTCTAGTCCATGGGAACCACAGGAGGTCACCAAATATGCATTTAATATAAAAGAATGAAAAATATTAGAGGGGGAAATAGTGTAGCTTCAGAGCAAAAAAATTCCAAGCCAAATTTTGCTAAAAATGAAAATATGATTTTTATAATATTCTGTTAGAAATTCATTCCATTTGGGGCAACAGTTCAAAATATATTTAGAATTAGTTAAAAATTTAACTAAGGTGGAATTATTTCTTGATTTTTATTTTCTTTAAAGAAACTCCCTGATAGGATCATTATCAATTTTGTTGATATGATAAAATCTCAACACTGCTCCTGGAAAGCAGATAGTTCTTGAAGAAGTCATTGCCAGGTTCACATTCCAGGTTTCCATCGGGTTATTTTGATGGATGCTTTAAACCTCTCCTCACACCATTGGGTTTTGTGCCCTGGGCTGATATTGCCCCCCCAGTTTCAATACCTAAAGGTGAGAAAGCAGTGAGAGGAGATGCTGCTCTCTGCCCTCATTGGGTACCTTGGGTGTTGGTGTGGAGAGGAAAGCCAAGGACTGTGCCTAAGCTGCATCTCTGTGTTTTATCTAACATTGTTTGAGTTTCTTGAAGCCTATTTATTTTTTTACCCATCCTTCAATGGTGCCTGGAGCCAGGAGACCCCTCAGTGCAGGAAGGTGAGGGGTGGCAGGAGCAGAGCAGCTGCCCAGCCAAGGATTGGAAGGAGCAAATATTTCCATTATCCAGGGGTGGTATCCTCTGCCTGCTCAAAGTGCTGACCAGAAGGGTTGTGCAAAGTGAGAGCACAGAGAGCTGCTGTGCCTTGTGCCACCAGGGAATGTGGAGAGGGACAGCAACACACAGCAGAACTATGGGTTTCCAAAACCTCCATTCAGCTTTGGCACAATACAGCCACTGTAGAAGAAGACGTTAGGAACAAAAAATAAAGCTTGAAGCTTCAAGAGCAGGCTGCCAGAATTATTAAGAAAAACATCAAAATGATGCCATTAAAAACAGATGGGGATTCTATAAAGTATTGAAAAGAAAATGTTTAATTATGAGCCTTATGCAAAACCCATCAAAGTTGGATTAATATTATAGTGCTGTTGCTGTAGAGGGTTTAAGTAGTCCGTGGTGGAACATTAATCTTTCACTCCTTTAAAAATAATGTTTTCCTTTTGTTGATGACAAATTCCATCTCTTCACTGTTGAAATCATATATCCAGATTAATAGCATCTAACATAATGAAATCAAAAGGCACAGGTAATATGGATTAGTTTAGAAAACAACAACAACAAGGGAAAAAAAAAAAAGACCTGAGGGGAAAAAAAATACACTGGATGAGGTTGTTTTTTTTTTCCCAATATCACTGTATTTTTTCCCGTTGTTAAAGGACAAGACTTGTCTGTCTGGGATATCAAAATGGGAATATATACCCATAGAATTTCTAAAATGGTATAAAACAGATGGTGCTTTACAGTTTTTTGGGGTGGGAGTCTCTCATCTGTCTTGAGTTTCTAGAGGATTTCCTATGGCTGAGCAATCTAAACACCTCTGGCAAGAGGTGCTGCCCCAAATTTGCCCCTCCCAGCTCAGCTGCCTGGAACAGCTAGGAAGAGTTTCTGGGCTTTTAGTTATAACAGTATTTGAAGTGTGGAGTTGCTGGTGCAGGGAGGATTGTTTTGGAAAAGTTGGGATGCAGGGATGCTTTTTCTGTCTCCCCTTTCTGTGGTATCTCCTGGTGCCTTCCACCTGTAAGGACTTAGGGCTGCCATGGTCTGTGTGCTCTCTGCATGGTCTGGCCACTGCCTGGGCTTTCCTCTGGTTCTGGGATTTTTAGCCCCTACCTGTGTGGAAAGGTTTGTACTCCAGGCCAGGAATCTCAGGTGATGTCCTTCTGCATCAGGCAGCTCGAGCCTTGGAGGATACAGCAACTTTTTTCACATCTGTCACAGTGCTCTGGAGTTTCTCCCTGGTGGGGATGGGCACAAGTGTGAGCTGCTGCTTTGGATGGGAGAGAAACACAAAGTAAAACCTTTTCCCCCCAACTTCCATCAGCCTGGTGACTGGGCCTGGACTTCCTAGACAAGGAAGATTTTGTTCATGTTTTTTTTCCCCAGCACCTATTGTCCCTTCAGGGCTAAGCCATGGTACTTTGTGCATTACCCCATGTGTTAGGATTCATCACCCTGGCCCTCCACCTCCTGCCTTTTCATTGTTTGCAGTGTGCATGGGGCTCTACCTGTGCTGTTTAGCTTTATAGAATGAACCATATAGGCAAAACCCTGTAGGTTGTATTCACTTAATGCAACAGGAACAATTTCCCTTCCTCCTTTGCAGCCCTGTCCCTCACCACCCTTCCCCCCAACCAAAAAAAAAAAACCAAAACCTTTAAAAAAAGCCCCTGTGCTATATTGAATCACCAGGTACACCAGAAGAAGGCTCTTATTTTAGCAAAAATATCAACACTGACTGCCAAGGTAGATTTAAGGTATTCATTAGAAAATATTTTGTCCTGGGCTTTAAGAATAATGTACTTTCGGTACAAGGAAATGGTTACTCCGAACATTGGACATTTTTTTAGTTATTTACAATAGGTTTCAAGATTTAGAATTACCATGAAAGATTTACTTACATTGCAGTTCATGTAAAATTTAAAATCAATAAAGTAAATAAATTTAGCTTGTCTGCCTGAATCGATTTCCCCCTCTGCTAACACAGTGCTGTAATACTGTACTTTCTTATCTCCGATGTCATCCTCCAGTGATAGTTCCAGGGTTGCAATACTGCTTTGTTATCATGTCCTTTGTGGCATACTGTGCCTCCGAGTCACCTGTGACTTCAAATATTTCAAACCTGGGTTATGAGAGCTGCTTCCCCCTCCCCTGTCTGGGGAGCTGCCAGGAACCAGGCTGCCTCCCAGAGCTCTCAGAGCCTGGGGAGGGCAGAGGTGGCCCCTGGGCAAATGGAGAAAGGGAAATGTTGCTGCTGGGAGGCTCTTCTTCTCTGGGAGCCCAGAGAGGGAGGTGGGATTACCCTTTGTTTTTTCCACTTTTTGCAAAGATGCCAAGCCACGGGACCAAACAGAGCCTTCTTTTCTTTTTCTTTTTCTTTTTCTTTTTCTTTTTCTTTTTCTTTTTCTTTTTCTTTTTCTTTTTCTTTTTCTTTTTCTTTTTCTTTTTCTTTTTCTTTTTCTTTTCCTTTTCCTTTTCCTTTTCCTTTTCCTTTTCCTTTTCCTTTTCCTTTTCCTTTTCCTTTTCCTTTTCCTTTTCCTTTTCCTTTTCCTTTTCCTTTTCCTTTTCCTTTTCCTTTTCCTTTTCCTTTTCCTTTTTCTTTTTCTTTTTCTTTTCCTTTTCCTTTTCCTTTTCCTTTTCCTTTTCCTTTTCCTTTTTCTTTTTCTTTTTCTTTTTCTTTTTCTTTTCCTTTTCCTTTTCCTTTTCCTTTTCCTTTTCCTTTTCCTTTTCCTTTTCCTTTTCCTTTTCCTTTTCCTTTTCCTTTTCCTTTTTCTTTTCCTTTTCCTTTTCCTTTTTCTTTTTCTTTTTCTTTTTCTTTTTCTTTTTCTTTTTCTTTTTCTTTTTCTTTTTCTTTTTCTTTTCCTTTTTCTTTTTCTTTTTCTTTTTCTTTTTCTTTTTCTTTTTCTTTTTCTTTTTCTTTTTCTTTTTCTTTTTCTTTTTCTTTTCCTTTTTCTTTTTCTTTTTCTTTTTCTTTTTCTTTTTCTTTTTCTTTTTCTTTTTCTTTTTCTTTTTCTTTTTCTTTTTCTTTTTCTTTTTCTTTTTCTTTTTCTTTCTTTTTCTTTTCCTTTTCCTTTTTCTTTTTCTTTTTCTTTTCCTTTTCCTTTTCCTTTTTCTTTTTCTTTTTCTTTTCCTTTTCCTTTTTCTTTTTCTTTTTCTTTTCCTTTTCCTTTTCCTTTTTCTTTTTCTTTTTCTTTTTTCTTTTTTTTTTTTTTTTTAATATGTGTAGGATTTAGATGGTGACAAAAAGCAAATAGGCTCATCCAGCTGTTGCACTGGTGTATTCCTCAGCAGGAGAGACAGGGTGATTGCAGTGTGCATGGGAAGAGCAGAGGCCCCCTGTGATAAGTTTCCATTCAGTTTATCTTCTTATTTTTTTTTCCCCCCTTTATATAGACTCCTTCATCAGAGGTACCTTGAAAGTGGTGGCAGATGGATTGCAATAGAGGACTGACTTCTGAGCAGGGTACAGGGCTCTGGCAGTGAGCAGCTCATGGTCCATCTGTGGGGCAGCTGGTTCCTGGAGATCCCCAACTATTCTGGGGGGCACCTTTTATCTCCCACCCTGGGCCAGCACCTTCCAGTGGCCAATGGGAGCAGACTATGGCTGTAAGAAGGCTACATCAACCAACCTACATTTCACACATGTAGAACACAGGAAGGGCTGGCAAGGATGGGGGAAGCTCTGTGAAGTGGTGGGTTTTACTTTAATCTATATTTTGGGACCAAAATGAAAAAGTTACCCAGAAATATAGTTGAGGGTCAGCAAAAAGAAATCCTTTAGTTGTTCCCAGCCTCTAATGTGAAATTGCATCCTTGTTCTTCCCTGGGTCTATGGCATGACTGGTAAAGGCTTTGTTGGACTGACAGGTTTGGCTTTCTGATTGAAAAAGGATTATCTGTTGCCAGATGGAGGACAGCAGTTTTATTTTACACATTCAGTGATTTGCGTTCTGTTCTGCGTTGGAACAAGCCAAAACTTTGCAAACAGATTTATAAAATCGAACTCCAGAGCAATAACAGACTCAGCTCTTGAGCATGTTTCCCACCTCAGTCTGTCTCTCTGATTAGAAATAGCTGGAGAGCCATGGATTTCAGAGACCCTTACCTAAAAAAGTTGTCAGGACAGTTACACCTTCGGAAGATGTCCCTGCTGAGGAAAAACCTGTGGCCAGTAAACCATGGACCCACCTTGTAACTCTTTCAAGAAGTTTGGCCAGCAGACACAGCTGCACCATTCAAGGGATTTGGAGGAAAATAATCCCTGCAACAATAATAATCCAAAACTGATGCATCTTAAAAATATTGGATTTACTTATTGAAAAAGGAAACATATAAATACAAATGCTTTGATTCTGGGTCTGGCAAAAGAGTAACTGTTTTTATAGCCAAACAAACACAGGCAATACTCTGGTTTCAGGTGAAGTGAAATGTTCCTTTTTTTATTACTTGCAAAAGAAAAGCAAAAGATCAACCCTGTCTGACCGTGTTACTGTTGAGTTGGAGCTGGAGCACCCTTCTGGAAGCTGTGAGGAAGATGTCTATAAAATATAAAATGTTAGGCAAACTTTAAAGGAAAAAAAATAAAAGAAGAACAGAAAACAGAAAAAGAGAGGGCATAGTGATATAATAATAATAAAAAAGGGGGCAGATCTCCCTCTGGTTTAAATTAGAATAAATTCAAATGAAACCAGTATTGCTGTGCTGCCTTTATACCAGTGCAGCAGCAAAAGCTCATGAATTCAAGCAAATAAATGCAAGCTATGTGATCAGTTCTATTTATTTTCTGACTCATGTCTGGTGCCTGGAGGTGAAGAGGCTCCAGTCAGGAGAGCAGAGTTGTCCTTCTGGCTGGATCTGATGGGGAACTTGGAGCATCAAGTTCTGTAAAGCAGCAGGCTCCCTGTTTCAGCTCCGGAGGTGCTGGCAGCTCTTGCAGGTGATTTTGAACATGTTGTTACTGTAGCCCAAATACAATTCACAGACTGTGTTGGTCAACTTTAGACAAAACAAGATGTGCTGGGTTGAGTTTGGTGATTACTGACCAGGTTTTCCCAGACAACAGAGTTGTACAACTCCTGAGGCTGTTACTCACTAGAAAACTTGGCCAAGATGTAGGGAGTTGGGCTAATTAGGAAGATGTTAAACACAGCCCTGCTGTAACAGCAGCTGACTGGCACAAAGCTGGCTGGAACAAGAGACACACTGAGCCTGACTGGCACAAAGCTGAGGAAGAAAGACCCTGTCCTTTTCTTAACTTTGTGTCTGATGGTGTCAGTCAGGCTCTCCTGGAGCAAGGTAGCCTGATTTCTGGGGAAGGCAAAGGGGGTACCCAGAGGGGAAACACTCTGCTCCAATGACCAACCTGGGCTTTCAGGTTTTTTTCCTGTTTTTTATGTTGTCAGAAACAAGCAGTGGTGGTTAATCTCAGCACCTATGCATAGGCTGGAATGAGTGCTTAATTTTAAAGCTACTAAGCATCAAGTCATGAGCTTTGCTCTCCTGTTCTGCACTGTTGGAAGTCAGGCTGCTGAAAAAAACTTCTTTAGTCACTCATTTAAAAATGATTCAGAAATGCTAGCTCAAACTTTTGAAACCTTTTTGCTTTCTACTTTGCCTCTTTAACTTTTGAAACCTTTTTGCTTTCTACTTTGCCTCTTTATTAAATAGATAAATAATTATTTCCATACAGCATAAGGTTTAAATAGTGCCAACTTTGGTTCCATTATCTACTGATTTTTCACTGAGGACGTAAGCTGTGTCCCTGCACAGGGTGAATGAGGTTTATTTCTGCACCCAAGAAGTTGTGATGCTTTGTGGGAAAAGCTCAGTCCATGCAAAGCAGAAATGCTCAGGACCAGCCAGGAATATTTCTGAGCGTATGTCATCAGCTGTGGGCTCGTAGACTTTATTTAAACCTTCAACTTTTCCACACTTAGACTGTTGAGTATTTTAAGCCTTTCTACCTTTAACTTTAGCAGACACAGTGACTTCTGTCCATCATTTCTCAGTTAGTGAGCATAACACCACAGAAATATGAAACTATGATGCCAGTCACAATTTAATGGTTACTACCATGTGGTCAATCTGGTGTTCCCTCTGAGATGGGTGATGTGATAGCAGACTGGAGTTTAAATGGCTGCTTATGTGTGATCCTGCATGGTTTGGGGTGCATTAACTTGGTAGGAATGATGGACAACAGATAAATGGATTAATCTGGCAAGCTTCTACAGTATTAACTTTGTCATGTCGAGTGTTTATATTGATTCAGCTCCTGGGCTCCCCACTTAGAGTTGCAGGTGAGATTTAACTCTTGTCTGTGATCATCTTTCTCAAGACAGAGAAAGTAGATTCCAGAGGAGGAAGATGATGTCAAATGGGCAACCTTGGCTTACAGAGATACTTGGCTTTTTGCTTTCATACCACAAACCCAGCTGTATTAAATATTAAATATTTCCAGAGAAATCTGCACTGAGCACCAAGAAATTGCAGTGAACAAGTATTTGTTAGAAGTGTGAAAAGGAGAGCCTAGCCCTGGTTAATTCAATTCTATACCTAGAAAGCTCTTCCCTTTTGTCACCAAAGAAAGCGTGAGAGCATCCATACTGCAAAGCAAATCTGAGAGGGTAGAGCAGGAGGATCTATATGGATTTGAGTCAAGCTTGGTTTGACCCCACTCAGGTCTTGGTTCCCTGTGTCTGGAGGAGGTGCCAAGGGTGTCCCCTACCCCACCATGTGCTTCAGGAAGCAGGATGGGAGGTTCTTAGTGATGTCTGTGGCAAAATGGAAGGATTTCTTTTCTGAGCTGCAGTTTCTGCTCTTAACACAGAGTTTGAGACAAACCAATAGATTTAGTTTTAAAAAATTATTATTATATTGCCCAATTTATTGGTCAGATCCAGCTGCTGACATTTCAGGTTGACGAGGGCCGTTTGCCCTCCTTCCTTTGTACCTGCAAATCCTTTGTGATCCCAGCTCCAAGTGCATCCCTCCCTCAGTGCCACCGAGCTCCTCCCGGGGCCAGAGCGCGGGGATTTCACATGGCCCCGGCTCCGCTATCTCCCAAATCAGCCCCCGCGCCTCCTCCTGGTTTATCAGCCAGAGCACACAGACAGATAACATCCTCGTGACGTGGCCCTGACCTTTGTCAACCTTTGTTAAGGCTCCATCTGAAGTCCGGCCGAGTGTTTGTAAACAGGATGTAATTAAGGCTGGGAACTGACAGCGCCTGATGGGAGGACAATGCGGAGCTGGCGAGCCCCGGGCTGTCAGATGTCCGCCCGCATTGTGCTGTCGGGGCCGTCGCGGTAATTGGTGTCCCCTGGCCGAAGGAAGTGCACTCAACTCGGATTAATCTGCCGTGGTGCGGAGGCCATCCCCGTGAGCCCGAGTGTTTCCTCCGATAAACCCCTCCGGGCCGGGCGGAGGGAACCGGGAGAAAGCTGTGAAAATCCAGCCCGCTGTGACAGGTGCCCACCGAAAACTGGGAGACAGGAAAGGTGTGGGAGGAGGAAAAACTGGCAAAGACAAGACGTCTTCTCGGCTCGCCTTATCGGCCGGGCGAGAGGGAGAGGTCGGGAGCTTATCGGGTTTGGGGGCAGCTGGAGAAAGGGCAGGAAGATGAGCGTGCGGAAGGGATGCAGAAAAAACCCGGCTGCGCGGCTGGGCTGGCTGGGGCTGCGGGACCAGGCACCCCCCACAGCGTTACAGCAATAGTTTAGAGCCAGATTTGGCCCTGGACAAAGTTTCAAATACAGTCATATATATATATATATATATATATATATATAAATACATATACCCGAGTATAAAGTGGAGCTCTGCACATATGTGTGTACACAGATATCTGCGGATGAAAACTGAGCATCAGAATGGAAGCAAAAATGGGTTTTTTTCTTCTTTTTTCTTAGTGCTTTTGTTTGTTTGTTTGAATTTTAAGTATCCCAATCAGGTTTTACACCTCATTTTTACACCTAAACAGGTGCCTAAATAACTGAGAGTAGAACTGACTGAAAGTCAGACTGAAACCATGCTTTACATATTTTTTTTTGTCCATTTCTTTTCCACAGATGAGGAAGAAGTTTGACCTTAAAATCTTTTTGTTTTTCATTACCTAACACAAACAGGTCTGTTTCAAAGTGTGTACCTTTATATTTCATTTTTACAGACTGCCAGATATCTGTCCATGTTAACCTTAAGGTTCAGTAAGTATTCATGGGAGCACATTGATTTGAGAAAATATATAACATTCTCAGTCTTTTGGCATCCATTTAACTAAAAAGATTATGGCATGTTTTTCTTGTAGGTTTTAAATTATATCATCAGCTTAAGGCTTGTACTGATCTGACTAATTCTTCAGGTTTATTCACTTAGAGTTTCATGCAACATGCTGGATTCCATACTCAGTAGGAATATAAAAATTCCCATTTTTATGTAAGAAACAAGGAGTTGCCCATGAAGGCAAATCTGAATATATGAAAAGCCATATGACAAGACCTGTCTTAAATATTTAGAGCAGATGATTTGGAAATTCATTTAGTACTATGGCAGTTTCCCAACAAAACATCCCTCAGAACATCCAAGCCCACATCATTCACTGAACATTTGAAACTCTGTAATTTTGGGCTGAAGGAGCCAGATTGCTCTGCTCTTGAAATTGATAGTTAAATCCTTGGCCTACTTTGCTCCAAGGAAAGGTGAACAATAGGAGAGGAATTCCTGATACTCCCAGCCCAAGAGCTCTGCTGTGTTGGAAGGAAGATGAGAAGGTGGCTGCTGTGTTGGGAGCAGCTATGCATCCAAAATGACAGAGACTTTTGGGGGAAATAGGACAAATAAGTGCTCTGGTAACTTTTTTCCCACATTTTTGGATCTGCCCCAGAAGGAAGCCTTTAAAAATAAAAGAAACACTAACAAAAAATCCACCTGTTCTGAGGGGAGAGAAATGATTCCCGACAGCCTGAAAAGAGACTAAAAAAAAAAATAAATTAAAAAATTATATTTCTCAGTGTGTATGTAAGAAGACAAATGAATGCATATTTTTTTTCCTCAATATGAGAAGGAAAAGAGAAAAATAATCTTTGGCAGCCTTGAGAGTCGTAGTTTACTCAGCTCAGAAATATGCCTCAAAGTTCAAACCAAAGTTGACCAATGCTCCAAAGCTGCCTACAGCTGCAGATAGTGACATTTGTTTCCAGATGTTAATGGGAACAAGGCAGAAAAGCACAGTAATGCCTGGAGCCTGCTGAATGGAAATGCCTTTTTTCCTCTCTGAGATCCTACGGAGCTGTCAGAGGTTCCCATCCCAGGGCTCCTAAGAGAGGCAGGGAGTGGGGTGGTGTCAGAAGGTTTGCCAGGTTTGGGTTTATGTCCATGTGTGGCTTCTCTGCAGAGTGCAGTATGAAGCAGAGCCTGTCACTCACCGGGAGCAAATAAATACAAGAAAGCAAAGGGCTAAGTAGAGCACCTTTGGGAGTGGGATAGGGCAGGAGAGAAAGGGAGGACGGATGGAAGCTGCTGAGAGATGGAAACTGGCTCATGGCTGGAGAGAGATGAGGCAAAGCAGGGCAAAACGGTTCCACTTAACCTACCTAACCTGCTTAACTAAATAAAGTGTCACTGCAACACATGGGGGGGTCCCTCAAAGACAACTGTCATGAGATGAAAGAGTTAAAGGCAGAAGGCTCTGAAAGAATTAACTTTGATGTTTGCATATATTTTTTGCATGTAAATTAAACAGCTAAAGAAAAGGAACAAAATACCTAATGTGGTGAATTTAGTTGTTTGGGTAGTTTTGCTTTTTTTTTTTTTTTTTTGGAAGGGGTGGTTTGCTTTCTTGGTGGTTTTTTTTTTTTTGGTAAGTAAATAATTTTCTTTTTAAATGAGATTCTGTTTGACTGCATGAAATATGAACAGTAATTAAATGCACAGTCTGTGGGCCTTCCATACTTTAAAGCACTTTCTTAAAAAAAAAACCCAACACAACTGCTCACCTCAGACAGGCCAATTACCCAAGAATGATGGAGTCAAGAGGAAAGTAGCTAAATTTCTTTACTTGAATGATCACAACCACAAGCCGGTGATTAGTCCCTGCAGCACCAGCAGGGATGTGGTGGGGACACTCACATTGGAAGACTTCAAATAGTCATTTCCTTGGTTAAAATAAAATCTGACTGCACTAAATAGACAGTTTTTAATCTCAATTGGACATCTGAAGATTTCTCAAGCTGTTGTTGGCTGCAGCAGAAACAAATTTTTCTGCTTTGTTGATTAAACCAGTGGTCTCCACCATTGCTTATCGGCCTGCGACGAGCTGTTCTTTTTAATTAAAAGTGAGCCACCACGAGAGAGCAATTAACAGCTAGTAATTACTGTGCTCTTCAGAACTGCAACATTTTGCCTTTCATTCCAATTATATAATGGACAAGTGGCTTTTTGATCTTCAAATTAGTGAGCTCTTGTACTATTTGTTTTGAGGCAGATTTGGAAGGTTAATGATGGCCTGTGGTGGCACTCTTTCCACTGACTGATGTAAGACAAGAAAAAAAGGGGAAGGAAACAGGAATAGTCTATCAAGAAATGCAAATGCTGCCTTCATGATAATGAACAGGAGAAACACAGGCAACTTAATATGCAGGTTATTTCAGACCAACCAAAAAATGTTCTTTTTGGTGCTAGCCTGCGCTATGGATTTTTTTTCTTTCTTTTTAATAATAATAATGAAAAAGTTTAATTAAGCATTTCAACATAAATTCTTTAGAGAGGGAGACAGAGCAGTTAACTGTTTGATACTTAATTGTGTTTGCCTTTGATTGTGGCACCTATAGTTAAATGTTGTACAACATTACTGAGGCATTGAACTGTCCCTTAGGACATGGGATGCATTGACTTTGTCTAAAATCTTTTAAGTAATAAGTCTTAATATATTTAATGGCCACTCTGCCCTTTGAGTACAAGGACCCCTTACATCACAAACAGTTGTCTAATTTTAATTAATATTGATTTGCATCTCTTAAATAGAAACTATAATTGTTGCTGTTGCTTATGGCTCTATAATAATCCTAGAGGATAGGCAGGTTGGATGCTGTGTATATAGGAGTGTGTGTTTTAAAGAAAATATCAATACTGCTGTTACTAGGGCAGATCTCTGCTCTTTTGATTGGAGCTGCTGCAATCAGCTAAGTGCTGCTGTGCTGACTTACCCCAGCTGTGCCCCTTGCATTGGATGTTTTAAACAGCTGCCCTGTTGGTTTTATGGTTTTGTGTATAAATCTAGAGACGTTTTGCTCTGGTCTCAACTAGCCTGATTTTTCTGGAAGAAGTCAACAGCTGGAGTACTCTGATACCTCCTGAGTCAGTTAGGAATCTGGCACTTTATTTTTGCTGTGCATGTCTGGATCATGCACATCTGCACAGCTTAAGAAAACCACCATCCTCATTTAACAAGCTATAGATGGTGTGAAAAAAAGTAGACACCTTCAGTGCAATGAATAAGACATAAAACTCATTCTGTAGATAGCTGAAAAAAGAAGATATGAGTTTAAATTCTTCATGTCCATCATTAACTATTCCTCCACTAAGCACAATCATTAATTGCACAACTAATTGTAGGCAGGAAAGAACATAGATAGACCTTTTCTTTTGAGCTCTCAAAGCTTTAGTCTGGCAGTTGTTCCTCCAGGAGAGAAATGTACTGTTGATTTCCTCAGAGGCAGAATCAGGTTTGCATTGCTCAACAATCACTGAAAAAATGGTATAAACCCCAGGTTCTTAAAAGAGTTTGGATCATGATTTCAAGTGTCCACCTAAACCCTGAGCTGGAGTACGATTTTTTAATTATCACCCATCACAAATCACTGCTCCCAGAGAGAGGGTTACCTCCCACATCCTAACCTGAGAGGGGGGTTACCTTCTGTATACATCCAGGTGGGTAATTAGTAACTTTCAATGACTTCAGCCCAGTTTATCCTGATGGGGACCCCCAGGAGAGGAGGATCCAGGCCTTGGTTTCAATTTTTGCAAACTCTTCACCATAGATCTGCAATTTGGAACCAGCATTTGTCATGCAGTTCACCTCCTTAACCAATATTTTTTCTTGATCTGCCTGCACATGGCAACATGCAACTCCCTGATAATGGGAGTTACACATCCTGGGCAAGAGGAGACTAAACCTTTCCTACATTTTTACCAGTGACATACTGGAAATGGGATGACAGGAGCCAATTAGATTGGGAGGACTCTTGTCAGAAGTATGATTGGGATTTTGTTTCCATGTAGCTCATGTAGTAACAGACATGAACCTCGAGCCAGAGACAAATAGTAGTTAATATCTAGAGAAGTGTTCTCTGAGCTGTTTAAATGAGAATTCCAGAGCAAGATGAAAATTGGCCTCTGAGGGAATAACGTTTTCTTTTTCTTCATAACTGTGGATAAAAATTCCAAATAGATCATCAGTATGTATATTAAGAGAAGATCACATTCCTGTGATATTGCTGGAAAATTCAGTAGCAATGTATTTTTCATTTTTTTTTTCCTGTCCTGAAATTTTTTCTTGGATTTTTGCCATATAGTGCAATAAAATGCACCCATGAGATATAGGAAATATAAAGTCTGTTGGTGTTCATTACATTACACAGAGTCATACAGAATTTAAGGTCCTATATGTTAGTCTGCTTCTGAATCAACACAGGGAAGTACATCCAAGACAGAAGAAGCAAAACCCTGGATGCCTCTGCTGTAGTTGGAAATATGAGAATAAGTCTTCTGGATGTATATTTATTTTGGAGCCTCAGAAAAACCCAATAGTAGCAGTGCTGCTTTATGTGAGGCCTGCAGTGAAAGAATATATATTTTCACAGAAAAAAAAAAAAAAAAAAAGTTGATCAATTTAACTTTCATCCTTCCTGCCTTGTCCTGTGTTGCTATCAGATCTCACAGGCTGAGCAGAGCAATCAGGATATTGCTAAAGAGAAGGTCATATAATTTTAAATTATAAATTGCAATCTGTAGATTTTAGTGGGAAGTCTTCAGCTGGCTTCTTCTCCTCTGCAAGGTTTTCTCTGGGGTTTGGTGTTGTCCTGTTTGCAAGAGCCAAGCAGCTCTCTCCTTCTCATGGCCATCTCCTACTTGGATATGTCAATACCTGGGTTAAGAATGGAGTGTGTCTGTACAGAGGTATTTGAAAATTGTCTGCAGACATAAATGAAAAATGGCAATCTTGTGGCAACATTCTTTCAAGAATAATTTTTTTTGTCTCAAAAGAAAAAAAGGAAGGGTCTTTAGAGATTTTTGCAGAGTTCAGTCCTTCAAAAGAAATGAAAAATTGTCTTTAAAATCTGTAATAGCCTCCTATTTTGTGATATACCTTGATTTTTAATAGATGTGCCAAAAATTTTGCAAAGATCTTCCACAGTGTTTGGAGTTCTACTTTTGACATAGTTGTTGTTTTGTACCCTTTCTTTGCATATCCAGTCTCATGTTACCAAATCATTTTTTGTTATCCTTGGTTTTTTTTCTTAAATTTCCTTCAGGTTTTGAGAATTGTCTCCATAATTGGGTTCCTCCATCCCTCCTTTATGGGTATCATACAAAAAGGAGCTGAGAGTTTCATGGTCCATACTGGAAAAACTGTAATAGATTGGGTTTTTTTTCTTGATTGGAGCTGATAGTTCCTAAATCCCCACTTAATACTCCTGCTTTGCCAATGTCTCTCCTCCAGTGAGCACCATGTGCTAATCTCTTGTTCTTCCAGTGTATGCATCCACACTTAATGTGAGGAAACAGGCTTAAACCTCTTAAACTCCTGTTAAATGCTCAGACTTGGCTTTTGCAGCTGTCTGCATCCAGAGGTGGGAGTGCATCCCGAAGCCTTCCCAAAGCTGCCAAGCATGAAACATTTTGCATTTTGCTGCAATTTTTGAGCTGAAACCTCTGGCTCATGCAGTTGCCTGCTAATGCCATCTCTCCTGGCAGATTGCTTTAGATGCAGCCCAAAATGTGGAGGAAAGCAAGAGGGAGCTTGGTCCCATGGGGTAAATCCAGGCTGCTGGAAAAGTTTCTGCTTCTGTGAGATAAATCTCTAAGACAAATCAGTTCCCAACTTTGGGATCCTTCACTTTTAGCAGGGTCAGGTGCTGGATCTTCAACCAAGATTTGTCTTTAGAGCTGTTAAAGTGCTGTTAATCTATTCTGGGAGGCTGCTGAGATCTGGGCTGTCTTGACTTCATCATCTTCACACAGACAATAAATCCTCAGTGGGCATAAATCCACAGTTTTGTTGAATTCTGAGCAACATTCCAGATTTACACCGGTAACACATTTGTCTCCAGATCATCCATCATGTACAGATGGAACAATATTAGGTCTTCTGTGCTTTTGAGAGGTAAAATCCTTGTTTGTGATGGAGGCTGGAACTGAGGTCAGGCTTCAGTCCTTGTCCCTGTCTCATCCCCAGAAGTTTCTGTGTATGGTCCTGCCACAACTCCCTGGCAGGGAAAATCCTATTCCCAATTTAATTCTAGCAAAAAAAGGAAGAGGCACAGAAACCTCATTTTCACGTTTGCTCCTTTCTATGGGATTTGAATCTTTGACAGCTCTTTCTGGCATGTTTCACCCATCAGATAGAAATGAGACCAGGTGCAGGACAGGTCTGTGCTGTGTCACCATTGCCTTGTTTTCTGGTGGGGGCAGCAGAAGGCTAAAGGAGCCCCATGGGTTAGAAAGCCAGGGATTTGGTAGCAGCAGGAGCTACCTGTGCTAATTGAGCTGCTGGGTGCCATGGCAGGGCTGAACAGCAGGAGAAGGGAGATCATGCAGTGGACTGTAAAGAAATGGAATTTTTGTTTAATGGTGCCTGTTTTTTGCAGGTCTACATTTTCTCTAGCATGGTGGGTTTTAACTTTTGTAGTGTACTCTTTTTCCTTGCACTCAACAAAGTGGAAAATAATGCCCTGATTGCCTAACACCCTCTCCAGGAAATTAAGAGACTTTTTGTTTGCATGCTGGTCACTTTATTTTGCATTGTTCTAGGTAATATAATGCACATTCCTAGGAAGATCTTCTTTTTCCAATAGAGGGAGTGTTAGTGCCAGGCAATGCCCTTCTTTCTCACTCTCTTTGCATCTGGTAAACCTACCTGTAAGCAAATAAAGTGTGTGTCAGGGGCTATTTGGGCTGAGTTTGTTCCCTGCTCTGCATTAGCTGACTGAGCCAAGATACACAGAGAAAAGATCAATTTATTCATCACAGCAGAGGGAGATGAAAGTTGGTCCTCCCAGAAACTTGGATAGCAGGGCTGAGTCCTTCTCTCTGTCACCCTTTGTAGTTGTTTGCCTGGTGTCTCACAGACAGAAGAGTCAGGTTGGCATCCAGAAGTCCTTAAAAACAAAACAAAAAACAAAGTAAAAAATAAAGCAAGGAATTCAAACCTCTCATCCCTGTCACCTTCCATTGAGAGGACTGGGGCTGGTGAAGAGTGAGGAGGAGTTGAGCAGCCCTGGCTCTCTGAACAAAACTGCTCTGAGCCCCTCTCTTGGCAAAGCCTGGGATGGTGCTGCCCACCCAGGAACATCAGCTGGGGTGTGAACCTCTGGAACTCTCCTGCTCCAAGCCCCTTTGCTTCAAGATTCTCCACTCCAAACCTTGCTGCCACTCAGGTGCTCTCTGGGGACATCACCCTTCCCAGCCCCCACCTTGCCCTACACACATCATGGCCCCCCTGCCCCTGGGAATTTGCTAGGGAAAGGGATGCTAAAGGGCAGGCTCAGGGTACCAAGTTGGCATCCAGTGAGTAACTGGGATGCAATGATGAATGCATCAAGTTTGTACAATTTGTGGAGGGAATCTGCCTTCCTAAGAGCATTATTTACATTTCCCTTTACTGGGCTCACAATACAGGCCTGGGGGGTGGGCTTGTATGAATTATTGGGACCAAATTCTGCCCCAAACTCAAATTACACTGAAATGTGCACTCTGAGCTCAAGAGAGATCAGAATTTGAGCTGATTTGAGCTTTATCTCTAGCAGCTGCCTGGCTCCAGAATTCATCTCAGTGAGACAGGCAGCCACTGATTAAAACCCAAATCAGGGGGGCAACGACCCCAGATTTACTGCCTGCCCTTTGGCAGTCAAGAGGACCTAAGCATCAACCTCCCAACCTTGGCAAAGGCCACAGGAGCAGAGGAGCCTCTGGAGAAGCTCCTGGAGAAGCAGGGGCCATGGTAGGAACGTGGGGATAGAGTGGAGAGTGAGCCAAGAGGCTGCTGCCCAGCCAAAACCCAGCCTTCAACAGAGGCTGTAAATCCAGCAGAAATCATGGACATAGAATTAACTCAAAATTATACTTTCAAGATGAAATATTAGTGGTTGTAGCAGTTTGTTTTTGTCACACCGTTGTGAGCTGCTGTGATTTTTAGGAAACTTTTCCTGGTGATTTAGCTTGGGGATATATGGCACGTGCCTTGATGTCTTTAATAGGGAGATGTAATAGCCTGGGCTGTGGGAACTGTGGGTTCAATGCTGAAGCAGGCAGCATGCATTTAAAATGTAAAAGGGAGATTTATCATGTTGCTGGTGACACAGAATGTTAAAAGCCAATGAGCAAAAATATGGAAAATTAATTGAGATAGAAAAGATGCATCCTTCTGTATGTCTTGCATCTGCTGTTCTGGGATTTCTGCATAAATCTCTATGTTTTGGTTCTATTTAGTGCTGTGGGTACTTTGATTAATTTAGCTACATGTTACTGTCATGTTGGGCACATTCATCTTCTGTCTTGAAGCATGTACTCCTCAGCCTCTCTATCATTCCACCCCTTCAGGCCTTATTTTCATCACATTTAAGGCAACTCTCCCCTGCCTGTCTTTATCTTGTTAGGCTTTCAGCAGCTTAAGTTGAATCTTCATTCTTTCACTCTTGCTGTCAACCCCCCTTTACCAAGTTATCTCATTTTCCTATTCGTAACATTGAACCCATTATATTTAATACTCAGGCACAATTGCATCTGAACATTATGCAGGACTTGCCAGCACAAACACTTGCAAATGAAACCAGACCACCCCTGGAAGGACCAGTGGTGGCTTTGCCTTGCCCGGTGTATTTTAAATTGCAAGATGCCCAGGACCAAATCCAGCCCTGGAGTAAGTGGTTGTGACTTGAAGTGAAGTCAGCAGAGCTTCCCCTTCTAAGCTGAGATGGATTTGCCCCCTCAGAACTGAAAGCTGGAAGGTTAATGATGATGGCATCATCTGAAGCAGAAATTAGTGTCAGGTCTGTCCCCGTGGCTGTGGACACCTACAGATGATGAGGCCATTTATAAGGGTAGGAAAATAAGAATGTTCCCACTGCAGACTGGAAAACTGAGGCAGGAAATTTGAAGGATTCACCAAATTTTAATAAGCTGTAAGTTTGGAGCCCGTGCTGAAGCCTTTCTTTTTGCAGGAGAGGATACAACAACTCTCCAGTCATGGTGCCAATCTCTGGGTCCTTGTCCCCAGGTAGGGACCACATCTCGGGTGGCTTGGCCCCATCAGACAGAAGAGTTGGGTTTTTCTCCTGGGTTTTCCCTCTGGATTTTCCCTCTTCATTTTAAACTAATGAAATATAGGGGGGACCTCTTCAGCAGCAGATGTTTTGAAAAATAAAATAAATCATTTTAAAAAGATACTCTGGGTTGGGGATGTATTTTGGCAATGTTATATTGCTCTTTGCACCTTTGCAAAGGTTGCAGCAGCAAGAACAGGAACCACAGAGGCACCAGTGGCCAGCACAGGGGCTCGTGCCCTGTTTTCAAGGTGGATCCCAGTGATTCAGCCTGTTGCAAAAACTGGGACAGTTTGTGAAGATGGATATGTGAATTAGATCCTTCTGGTAGCACTGGACAATATTCAGTGACCCAGGAAATGTTTTCCTCCCCTTTTTTTCCCTATAACTGCCTTTTTTTTTGGCTGGCAAGCTGACCTTTTTAAATGTTTCATCCTTTCCCTCCCAAATGTGGAATTTCCTCCCCCAGAAAAGCATTCTGGCTCAAGACCCAAGGTTCATCAGACTCAGTACAGACTAGAAATGGGTTTTGATAGAGGACAGCATCATGCTTTTGGCAGAGTATCCTGGCCTGGGAGAGCAGTAGTGGAGAACACTGTGGGGCTGGGGGATCCCTGCCTCCCCCTGGGACTGGCCTCACACTTCTCAGTCTCCTTGAAAAGGGGTCCAAGTGTTTTCTCTGCACATTGTTCTATTTTTAGGAGGAGGAAAAGCTATTTTAAGCCACTCTCAAATGTTTTTATGGCTCTTTCTGAGCCCTCTGTAGCTACTCAGTCTCATGGTAATTAAGGCATTTGGCCTTACAAGTGGAAGGATTATGAAAACAGTTTCAGCAGTTTCTAGAAGTGGTCCAACATTTTCCCAAAATAGGATATTTTTTTTTATGTCTGTTTGCTTTCAATTTTTGTTGTTACAAATGAATGATGCTGAGTGAAAACGCACTGTCTGCCACTTTCCCTGAGAATAAAAAGCACAATAGTGCATTTCCTGAACTTGAATATGCACCCCTCATTTGACAGAGCACCATTTTTAATAACTGGAGCAATTAAAATATCTTTGCTTATCATTTACTTATCCCTACTGCCTGCAAAAAACACTGGAAGATTTATATGGGAATAGAAGAGCTGTGATTTGGGGCTCAGGGACAATTTTCTGTTTGTGGGATCATGGCAGTGAAATCACCCTGCAGTTCCATCATCTCCAAACCTTTCCAAGTGATAATTGATCTTTTACCTCTCCTCTAGAACCAGACCAGATAAATCAAACCCTTTTCTTGAAAAATTAGTTTTTTCTGGAGTACATAGGGGACCTGGAACTGCTGTACACCTGCTGGGGGTGGGATGGCAGCAGCCATGGTTGGCATTTAAATGAAGATGTAAAGTAGATGGGATGAGGCAGTGAGGAACAAAAAATACCACTTCCATTGCTGGCAAAAGAAATGACTCCTGGCAGTCCAAAATAGATGTCTGGGGCTGTTTGGCTGAGGCACCCCAGGCTGAAAAGTTGGTGCAAGCCAGCATGGATGCTGTTAAATTTAATCCAGGACTGGAAAAAATGAGGTGGATGATGGCCCACACGGCCAACAATACACTCTCTGGAATATATTTCTAAATTCTCTGTGATAGAAACAAATAGAGATTTAATAAGGTCAGATGAACATGTAAATAGAATAACATCTTAAACAATCTCATTACAAGTCTTAGTACAGTCAATATAATCAGCCCTAAACCTGGCAAGGATATAGAAAAAAACCCCTTTTGCAAAACCTACATTTATTCAAATATTTTTAGAACTATTAATATCATTGACTTGAGGCACAAATACAGGTTAGAGCCTTTGGGCCTGGGTGCCTAAAACATTAAAATTTATTATTATTATTTATTTTTATTAGCTTCATGTGGCAGAAGATTTATAATATTCTAGTTTTTATTAAGTACTTGTGGTTTTTAAAACTGATCCTAATTGTTGCTGGGCAAATCTCAAAAGGGGAAGAGGATTGGTTGGTTTAGTTTTGATTAAACTCTCAGAAGTTTGGGCATTTATCCAAACTATCTCAACCTCCTGCATTTCTAATATGGGTCTGTGTATCTTCTGAGGATAGGCTTTTATTTTCTTTTTATCTTTTCCTTTCCTCTTTTCTTCTGTGAATGTTTCTGCTCTCCTCATCTTTGGGTCAGACACATGGTAGAGTATTTTGGTAGATCTGCTTCTGAATATGACCTGGAAAAGGCAGCCAGGAAAAGAGTTCAAAAAGTTTGCAGCAAGTAATTAAAAAGAAGCTATCAGTATCCCTGAGCTGTTAACCCTTAAAAACCTGGTTCAGTCTGTAGTTTGTGCCATGCAATAATGTCCTTCTATAGCTATCCATTAATTCAAATTCTGCAAATTAAATCCTGTAACTGCAGGCTGGTCTTGGTCCTGGGTATGGTAGGATTCTGCTACAGAAAAATAAAAGTATTTTTCTTCTTTGTTACTATATGAGAAGAACAGACACTGGGAACCAGGGGGTGGAATTTTCCTCTCTCTCATCACCAACTTCCTCAGTTTTATCACAAATATCACCTCGCTTGGTACCACTCTCAGGGCTGTTGTTTCAGCTCTTCAGTGGTTGTCAGAATCAAAATTCTCATGAAATAAGGGAAGCTTACATTTGTGAAAGATTTTGAAAGCATCTTTGTGTCTTGGAGGCAGAAGAAAGATTCTAGAGCAGTGCATCTTTAATTTGTAATGTTTTATATACACGTGGGGATGCATGCCATTTATTTTTGTAATTTCAAGGAAATTTTCAGTGTAATTGGACTTGTGGGAGTGTATTTTTATCCTGAGAAGTAATT
The DNA here is from genome assembly GCF_036169615.1 of Heliangelus exortis. Taxonomy (NCBI): domain Eukaryota; kingdom Metazoa; phylum Chordata; class Aves; order Apodiformes; family Trochilidae; genus Heliangelus; species Heliangelus exortis. Next base: position 22,136,342 of record NC_092430.1, read on the forward strand.
ACATCCAGTATGGAGGTTTTAGGATCTTATCCAGGTTTGTGAGAGCATCTCACTGTAAATCATGCAGGTCTGGCAGGACTTAGGTACTTGTTGAAGCAAATCCTTGCCATGTCCTGTCAGCACGGTCAGAGTTTCAGGGACCTGCATGAGACTGCGTGGGACTGGGGTGCTGGTCCCTCAGCAATGCTGCAAAAGAGGGTAAGACAGGCTCAGAAAGCTCACAAAACCAGAACTGCCAGGTGGCAAATACCTTCTACATGGGAATGGGAGTCCTTAGCATGGAGGAAAACCTAAATCCCTCTTGGGGGCATCCTGCTGAAGGAAATCCCTGCACCCAAATCCATCTCCCTGGAAATCCAGGTGATTCTGGTCCTGGTGGCTGTGTTTTCTGGCAGGTTTTGGCACTGAGGGATGGATTGGAGCTGGAGAGCTCTGCCACATGGGGAGACAAGACCACCAGTGTTTGTATTCTGTCACCTTCTTCAAGTGCTCAGTTTTAAGTGCTGCAGTGTTCCGTGGTTTTATTATTTTAATAGATGAGAGAGGTCTGTGATCAATAGCAGGGATGCTTTTATCTTAATCATCCATCCCTCATTCATAAATATGGAGATTTTCAGCCTCCTGTAACACTGCTTCTGATTTTCTGTGGTATGGTAAAATAGGCTGCAATAATCTCACCATCCCTAAAATTCCATAAAAGCAGTGGTCAGATTGGATTAATTTTGCCAAGCACATTATTGCCTGTGTCTACTTAAGAGGTGTAGCTACTCCGTGCTATAGCAGGAGCATATCAGATCCTTTTTTTCCCTGAC